>NW_008353365.1:187348-197835 GCF_000622305.1 Nannospalax galili | reverse complement strand
GGTCAGTGGGGAATCCAGGACAGCAGAGCACTCAGAATCAGAATCTTCTTTACTTCACCAGAGACCGTCATGCTTAGCAAAGGCAACATCTTAGAGGCTTGGTAGCTTTCTGCACATACATCAGAGGAACAGAGACAGACACGGATTCCTCGAGAGTGCGAGGAATGACAGACAAAACATAAAACCCCATCTGCACTGCACGCTGGACGGCACTTCCTGTCGCAACTTAGCTCTGGTCTTTAATTTTCTGCAGTCCCTGAGCGGGGACAGTGTTCGGCTTTTTAACTTCATTCATTGACCGCCACAGGGTAGAAGTCTACAGGAAAGGTGTCAAGTGTGGGTTCAAGCAGAGCAGAGGTAGGGGTGGACCGGAGGCTGAGGAGCGCCTAGTCGGTTCACTGGCATGCTGAGAATTTTTTAATAAGAGATGGAGCCAGGAAGCAAGTTTGGATTATAAGACATATGTCTAAAGAATTCTAGAACACACACACTTAGTGACATTCACAAAGTGAACCCCATGAAGCCACTCCCGAGTGGGCGTGGCCACCACAGGAGCCTGTTAGCTCCTCCCCAGTCAGAGCTCTCACGCCTCCCCTCCAAGGGCAAATACCATCTCGACTGTGACTATGATTAACTTGCATTTCTGATCCTGTCCTGGCTGGCTGCAACTGTCGACTTGATCAGAGTCTGGGAGGAGAGGCTCAGCAGAGGCATCTCCTGGATCAGACTGCCCTGTGGGACGGTCAGGGGTGACTGTCTTGGTTGGCTGATGTAGGAGGATCCAGCCCTCTGTAGACAGGGCCCATCCCTAGGCAGATGGTCCTGAACTGCACAGGAGATTAAGCTGTCACGAGCGGCGTTCTCACGGGGCCACTGCCCTTCTTTGGCTGTGAGGCGAGTTCCTTGGTTGGAGGTAACGTGTAGAACAGCTGGCCTGCCTTCGGGGTCCTACCGGAGTTCCCTCAGCGAAGGACTATGACCTGGAATTGTGAGCTGAATAAACCCTTTCCTCCCATAAACTGCTTTCGGTCAGGATGTTTTATTTAATACAACAGAATGAAACTAGAGCACTTCCCACAGACGAAACATCCAAGGAGTCAGTTTACTTTTGTTTGTTTCTGAACTTACAGATACTGCTATGTCTGACCATTTCTATTCAATGTAAATTTTAGATTTACCCACGTCACATTATAGTTCATTCATGTTCCTGGCTATATGGTATTCCATTGTATGAACATAACACAATTTTATCATGTCTTCACTATGACAGACATATGGATGGTCTTCAGTTTCAGGGTGTTTAGAATGTGGCTGGACACTGTTGTCCATGTGTCTTGGGGCTTCTATTGGAAAGATGTTCAAGAATGTTCCACTGAGCAATGAAACCAGTGAATCCTACTGTGTTTGCGACTCTGTGTTACAGCCTGTGTTACAGGCTGGGCTGTTTTGAAAGGTGTGCTGGTCTGCGTATCAGTTCTTACAGTGGGAAGAGTTTATTTGGGCTAACATTTCCAGAAGGATAAGAATCCATCATGGCGGGGGAGGCGTGGCAGGTGGTGGCCTGAGCTGAGAGCTTGTATCTTCAAGCAAGCACAGACAGCAGAAAGAGAAGTGGGACAAGGCTTTGAACTCTCAACGTCCACACAGTGACATGCTTCCTCCAGCAGGGCCACACCTCCTAAAGGTTCCATGATCCTCCCCAAACAGTGCCACCAACTGACCGAGTGTCCAAATACTTGGAGCCTATGGGGGACATTCTCATTCAAACCACCACTGTCTGTTAGCATCCAACCAGTGCGAAGGGATGAGGCCAGGGACTCAGCAAGCAGATCATGAAGAGGAGATGGGTGTCTGTGCTCTGTAGTACTGAGAAGCACACACATGTGACTACAACCCCTTCCCCCACTCAACTACTTCAGGTAACTGTACCTCCCACTGCCCTTGACAAAATGGGTGTATCTATCACAGGGCCATGGGAAGGGTTACATGTTTTTAAATCCACTGCACCCAACACAGTAGCTGGGCACACAGTAGGGCACAATGATTTCTAGCTACAACCGCCTTCTCTTTCTCGCTTATTTAGGAAAAAATAAGTTTAAGAATCAAGAAGCCAGTTTCTCTGATTTACACAGGCAAAGACGACGACCCATTTTTCCCCTGGTGTTACATATTTGATCAATTTGTAGTACCATAGTTGAGAAATGTGTCATGAATAAAAATGGCCAGAGCATAAAACTCTAAATCCAAACATCAAATTGAGTGCAACAAATGGCACCATAAATCCCTACAAAGCATTTGAAAAGATCAGAGAAAAACTAAAAACATCTATTTCCAAGTCAAGCCAAAATGAGAAATGTAAATATTCCACCAGATTTTTTTAGATTAATTATTTTTATGTGGTGGGTGAGTGGGTGGGCAGGCAGGTACCCATGAATGCAATGGCTCTGGAGAACGTCAGATCCCCTGGAGCTGGAGTTCTGGTGGTTATAAGCCACTTGATGTGTTGCTGGGAACTGAACTAGGGTCATCTTGAGAGAACAGCGTGTTCCTAACCCTGAGCCGTCTCTCCAGCCCCACCCACCAGATTTTAATTTCACCATTTCATTAATCTGTCATGATCAAGAGGGACCAATTTCCCACCTCATCAGATGCAAGTGTGCTGACAGAGAGAATACTTTAAATGCCCCCATTAAGTCACTTGAAGTTCACTGCAAGAACTGAAAATTGACTGTGTGCGTGGTATTGTTTGCTGAGGAACTTAGGGGGTATTTTCTATTGGTCATTGTTTGGGGACAGAGTCTCATGTAGCTCAGGCTGGCCTCAAACTTGTTCTATAATTGAGGGTGACCTTGTACTCCTGATCCTCCAGCCTCCCCCTGGAGAGTGCTGGGGTCACAGGCAGGAGCCCCCACATCTGCCTCGGCACACCTGGCTCTTAATGGCTCAAAGTCACGTTTAAAAGCCGCTCACCTCCTCTCATTCTGGGTAATGGTGCCGCTCTCCAGCTTCTGCACAGTGGTGGCCAGCACTTTGTTGGCATCATTGGCAAAGTCTAAGTCTCGGACCTCCGACAGGGGGACACACACGATGGCAAAGGCTTCTTTATCTTCTTTGGTCTGGCAGGTTCCAATCTGCAAAGTGTGTCTCCATTACATAACTATGTGATATTCTCTGGAAACTAACACAGATCAGTACTGTCTAAGAAACAAAAGGTAAGAGTGGCCAAGCCAAAGACAGTGATTCCCACAAGCATCACTCACTGGGAAAGGCCGCAGGGCTGCCATGGCTCTCGACGCCCATTTCCTGCCCTGTTCTGAAAGCACATCTCTCTCATGAGCCTTTTTTGCTTCAGTTACAACAGAGTCCAGAAGATGCCCCCTGCAATCCTCTCTTCCCATCTCGGTACATATACTCCACCCCACCCCCAATCAGCTGTCAGACATGCATGTGTCATGAAATCCACTGTAATCATCTCTGATGTTGGTGAAGGTGGACCGTTAGGAACATGCCAGGCATGTCCTGGTCCTATGAACACAGCACTTACCTTCAGCATCACAGGCCTCTCTTCATCCGTGTCTATGGGGATGCTGGTGCTGGTTACCCAGGTGTTGGTGCATAAGTGCCTCAACCGCACATAGGAGTTCCTAAAAGCAAACAATATCAAAAGCAGACTATAAAAATGCAGGAGTGGGGCTGGAGAGATGGCTCAGCAGTTAAGAGCACTGACTGCTCTTGCAGAGGACCTGGGTTCAATTCCCAGAACCCACATGGTGGCTACAAACCATCCTTAACTCCAGTTCCAGGAGAATCCGAAGCCCTCTTCTGACCTCCACTGCATTGCATGACACGGGTGCGCTCACATACATGCAGGCGATACACTCATACACATAAAATAAAAATAATAAAGGGCTGGAGAGATGGCTCAGCAGTTAAGAACACTGACTGCTCTTGCAGAGGACCTGGGTTCAATTCCCAGAACCCACATGGTGGCTACAAACCATCCTTAACTCCAGTTCCAGGGGATCCGACAGCCTCTGCTGGCCTCCGCGGGCATTGGACAACATGGGTGCACTTACCTACATGCAGGCAATACACGCATACTCATAAAATAAAAATAACAAATAAAATATTTAAAATAATAATAAAAATAATAAATAAAATATAAAAGTGCAGGGCTGGCAAGCTGCCTCAGGTGAAGTTGCTTGATATGTGACAGTGCAAGACTGAGCACCTGCGTTCAATCCCAGCGCCCACGGAGGTGGAAGCAGAGACAGGTGGCTCGGTGGGGAAAAGCACATACCACTCTTGCAGAGGACTTCAGTTTGGTTTCGGGCACTCCTATTGGGTGGCTCACAACCCCCCCGTAACTCCAACTCCGGGGGATCTGACGCCCTCTTCTGACTTTTACAGGCATCTACAGTTACATGTGCACATACCCCACACACACGGACACACAATTCATGTACAATACATCGTTTTGTTTTATAAAGGTAGAAAGAGAGAACTCATTCCACAAGTTGTCCCCTGACCTCAACACGAGTGCTGTGGCACACAGCATCCCACCACACACATGCTAATAGTAAATAAAATTTAAATGTTTGAAAATTTAGTAGACTTTACATATTCACATACATATGGTATGAACATAAATAGATCTTAAACTTGCAAATGTCTCAAGATCAGTCTGGTTTCAGAAAGAATTCTTAGACTTCAGACTGCCTCAGCGTGGGAAGCATTCATGGTTCCTTGAGTCCTAGAGTCTGGACCAGCAGCATCACCACGGAAACTGTCAGAAATGCAAACCCTAAGACCCCACTAGTCCACTGCATCAGAAACACTGTTGAAGAGAGGTCAATGATGACTAATTCCGAGGGATTTTCAAGATCACTGAATCTACCAACAGACACCCTCTACCTCCACTCACGAAGCTGCTGTGGTCATTTAAGGAAATACGCACTGTAGCTAAGTAAATAAATCAGAGTGGCCCGGCAGGCATTTTCAGCCTGGAGCTGAGCAAGGAGCCACATGACCTCATGGCCGTCTAGCTGTAGATCTTACACTGTAAAGTGTCTTTTTTATCTATTTATTTTTATGTGTATGAATGTATTGCCTGCATGTATGTACATGCACCCGTGTCATGCAATGTCCCAAAGACGGCATCAGTTCCCCTGGAACTGGAGTTACAGTCAGTTGTTGGCCGACATTTTGGTCAGGTTGGATTCGAGCCCGGGTCCTTTACAAGGGCAGCCAGTGCTCTTAACTGCTGAGCCATCTCTCCAGCCCCAGCAGTGTCTTTCTCGTGGTCTGCTTAGTGACATTTTTTTTTTCAGATTTCTTGCTTTTTGTTGGTGGTCTTGGTGTTTAGCACGACCCCCGTTTTAGAAGTGCTGGCTGGAGTTCCGAGAACAGAGAGGATGAGCTCACTGGAGAAGGAAATAGTTGTCAGGGCTACAGTGTAGAGAGAAGCAGAGGCAAAAAATGAATCAGAACAAAGTCTGATCACACAGGTGTATAAAAATACATCATGGCGTTGGAGAGATGGCTCAGTGGTTAAGAGCGCTAGGCTGCTCTTGCAGAGGACCCAAGTTCAACTCCCAGCACCCACAAGACAGCTAACAACCATCTGTAACTCTAGTTCCAGGGGATCTAATACCCTCTTCTGACCTCCACAGGCATTGCACAACACGGTGCATTTACCTACATGCAGGCATAACAGTGACACACATAAAATAAAAATAAATTTTAGCTGGGTGTGGTGCACACCTTTAATCCCAGCACTTGGGAGGCAGAGGCAGGCAGATCTCTGTTCAAGGCCAGCCTGGTCTACGTAGCGAGTTCCCGGGCAGCTGAGGCTACTGGGAGACCCATGAAGCCATTTTCATGCATGCTAACTTTTAAAAAATTAAGGTTTTATCTTTAATTATGTGCATATGTGTGTAGTCTGTCAGTGGGCATGTGCACATGACTACAATGTCTGTAGAGGCCAGAAGAGTGTAGCTAATCGCCTGGAGCTGGTGAGCTGCCAGACATGGGTGCCAAGAGCCAAACTCAGGTCCTCCGGAGGAGAAGTACAGGATTTAACCACTGAGTCACCTCTTTAGCGTCCTCCCCCCAAAAAAACTTTTTAAAGAAACTGCTTGTGGTAGGTAAGCTTCATTGGGCATGATTATTTACCATGAATTCAATGTAAACAATCAACAATGCATGCTGTACAAGGTGCCTTTAGACTCTCACAAAGCAAGCTTGCATACTGACTGGCATCTTGTGACCAGGCGCTCACAGGACTCTCTCTGTATTTCCTTGAGGAGCAGTCGTTCACGTTTGCCCAGTTCTTGAGTCGTGAACGAGAACTGACTATCCGTGCACCATTGTGACGGAGTGCCTGAGAAGGAGACCTAGGACTTCACTCCCCTGGAGCAGTACCATCTCTACCTAATCTCTTATTACCATTATTTCTTTACCAAGCACGTGTACTGTGCCTATTTAAAGAAAAGCCTGTTATGCTCTCTCCCTCGAGGGTGATTAGTGTTCAACCCAAAACTGACACATAAATATGTCATACAACCTAAAGTGCAAAATTTCAAAGCCAACCAGAGGATGTGACATAAAATGCCAACAGCCTCCAGGAAACATTCATTTGCTGTCATGACTCTATTCATCCATAAAAGTAGACAAAACCAAAGTGAGGTTCAAAAATCTAAAGTGACAAGCACATAACCCTTGTCCTGATAATCGTAACTATCTCTCCCTCAGCTCTCTGCATCCTCTGCACTGACCTACGTAGTAGACGCTGCCTGGAGACCCATGAAGCCATTATCGTGCATGCTAACTTTTTAAAAAATTAAGGTTTTATCTTTAATTATGTGCATATGTGTGTAGTCTGTCAGTGGGCATGTGCACATGACTACAATGTCTGTAGAGGCCAGAAGAGTGTAGCTAATCCCCTGGAGCTGGTGAGCTGCCAGACATTGGTGCCAAGAACCAAACTCAGGTCCTCTGGAAGAGAAGTACAGGATTTAACCACTGAGCCACCTCTTTAGCGTCCTCCCCCCCAAAAAATATTTTTAAATAAACTGCTTGTGGTAGGTAAGCTTCATTGGGCATGATTATTTACCATGAATTCAATGTAAACAATCAACAATTCATGCTGTACAAGGTGCCTTTAGACACTCACAAAGCAAGCTTGCATACTGACTGGCATCTTGTGACCAGGCGCTCACAGGACTCTCTCTGTATTTCCTTGAGGAGCAGTTGTTCACGTTTGCCCAGTTCTTGAGTCGTGAACGAGAACTGACTATCCGTGCACCACTGTGACAGAGTGCCTGAGAAGGAGACCTAGGACTTCACTCCCCTGGAGCAGTACCATCTCTACCTAATCTCTTATTACCATTATTTCTTTACCAAGCATGTGTACTGTGCCTATTTAAAGAAAAGCCTTTTATGCTCTCTGCCTCGAGGGTGATTAGTGTTCAACCCAAAACTGACACATAAATATGTCATACAACCTAAAGTGCAAAATTTCAAAGCTAACCAGAGGATGTGACATAAAATGCCAACAGCCTCCAGGAAACATTCATTCGCTGTCATGACTCTATTCGTCCATAAAAGTAGATAAAACCAAAGTGAGGTTCGAAAATCTAAAGTGACAAGCACATAACCCTTGTCCAGATAATTAACTATCTCTCCCTCAGCTCTCTGCGGATTCTCAACAATGTTCATTTGGGGTCATCTCCAATTTGGGATCAGGATACTCTCGACCTGTGTACCTCTCAAGTCAGTCTACACTGCTGGGTTCTAAACTGGAGTGAACATAACCCAGCGTAAAGGTTATGATTTGCAAAGATCTGGAAGCTGAATAACCCTCTGTATAAACCTCTGCGACCATGTAAAGAGTTGTGCTGTCAGGAGGCTGTGCTAAGGTCTGGATGGTGCGGTACCAGGGGACCACCACAGCATGGTACAGAGTGCAGACCTTACATTCCGGTGCTCCAGCATCAAATCCCACCTCAGAAGCACAGCATAGGCCACTAGCTCCCAAATTCTGCCTCACACCATCCAGGAAACTCTGAACAATTCCAGGGCCCAGGATGCACCACATAACAGTTAAAACGGTGTCTGGGAGTGCAAGGCAGGCATCAGTATGTGGATTGCCAAGTGTCCCCATAGAGGATTGGCAGGGGCTGCTCTAAGCCCTTGAAGCAAAAAGTCTAGCCTGAAAATTGACTACAGGCATTTTCTGAGGTTGGTTTAAAAAAAAAAAAAAAGCATATTCTTATTCCAAGGCCCTGACTCTAGAAGAAAGAATCACAAGATGCATTCTTATGAGATCCCCACAGGTGACTCAGTACAAAATCAAGTTACTGTGGACTGCTGTGTCTCTGAGCATAACGGCCATTTCCAGCTTAATCAGAGCAGCTGTGACTGATTGTAAGCGACCCTCAGGATTGGATCTGTTGATGGAGGAGGTGTGGGGAGGTCATTAAACACTCCCCTGAGATGCCTGCCCCTCCTTCCTGCACCCCTCCCTCTCCGGACTCTATGCTAGTCTACCCCAGCTACACATGGTCTCGGGAGGTGCCAGAGCACACTGGAGGTACAATATTGGCAGAAGAGAGGACCCATCTGCACAGCTGTGAGGAGGTTGTCATTCATACCAGGGTGGGGCTCTGTGGTGATGCAGCTGTGTGGGGGTCACCCACACTTCCCTAAGTAACCTCTTGTCCATGCTCCTACAAGCAAGCCCAATAAACTTGCTGTTTGCCCAAGCTGACTTGGGTGGTACCGTTCTTTCAGTCTGATGTTGACATTCTATTTTTGGAAACATGTTCACATCCCTCTAGGAAAAGTTCACACAGTAAGAGTTTGAAGATGGAGAAATGCTGTATTGCATGTTGGGATTCCTTTGGGTTGTTTTTTGATGTTTTGTTTTGTTTTTTGGTCTTTTTGAGACAGGGTCTCCCTGTAGCCCCTGCTGGCCTGGAACATACTATGTAGATCAGGCTGGCCTCGAACTCACAGAGATCTGCCTGCCTCTGCCTCCTGAGTGTTGGGATTAGAGGCGTGTGCCACCACACCCGGCTGGGTAATGCTTTTAAAAAATGTAAAGTCCACGTCCTACCCTGAGACTGTCTTGCTACTCTGAGAAAGACCAGGGCCTGTGTAGATCTTTCTCACTTAAGTTCATTTGAGAAGGCCTGTTACATCTCAGCCTCTGGTCTCTGACCTATGAGGGTTGCTGGCAGGGCTAAATCAGATAATATTTATAAAGAACTTGACACAGGGCTTAACACATAGAAAGTACTCAAGCGTTTTATAGTGAGAGTAGTTATTAAAAGTCTTGACACAGGGCTTAGCACGTAGAAAGTACTCAAGCGTTTTATAGTGAGAGTAGTTATTATTAAAAGTTAATTGTTAGCTGTAATACAGTGAGTGACAGCTGAATCCACAGTAATACAAATTCTATACAACATGGAAAAGAGCTTCAACCATTCTGAACAGCAGTAGTTAACACCTCCATGCAAAGCGAGGCTCAGGGCTTTATGGGAGGTCTGTGCACCTAACCTTAAATTCCCATCACTGTTTCCTTAAGCAAACTCTCCTGCATTCAAGAAAGACGTTTGTTTCTACGGATTTCTGTTTCAATTAGTTAAGTCACAATGACGCTGTAGAAGCTCACCCTGGAGGACAAGGCAGACACCTGCATCAGATCAAGCCTTCAGACAGCATCTCTTTAGAGGCTGCACTGGTGGACAGGGAGGAGGGGGAGATGGACTACATACCAGGTCACCATTCTTCAGTTCCTCATAGAACATGTGAACATGTGAGATACTGCACCAGGAACCCACAGAGCCATGCCTGCATTTCTTTGTGGGTCCCCTAAGCGAACCACTGTCCTGTGCCAGGCCCAAGTGCAACTGTCCCATCGAGGGCAAATTAGAAACATCCCACTTGGCCTAACAAGGGAGACAAGGAGTCTGGAGAATACAAAAGAGCTAACCTACAGCCGTCACATCCAAGCAGAAGGGCCAAGGCTCCCTCCGCTCCTCCTCCGTCTCCGTTCCCTTCCTCTCACTTAGGTCTGTCTACACTAACGTCATTATTATCCCCAACCACCTAGTATATTTCAAGATGGCTCCATTTCCTGGTACTGCTGCTTAAACTGTTCCTCCCAGACAGAGATGACTCGATTTCTTGAAGTCTTTCCTCAAATGTCCTACCCGACAGATGCCACGTCTGCACGCTCTGACCTAGAAGCTCTTCATCGCCTAGGAATTTTCTTTGAAGCCTTTTCATTTCCTGAGCTCATCTCTCGTGGTTATTGGACAGTGTGCTGCCTGCCTTCCCATTTGAAGGTAAGTATACACCAGTTCCCTGTCTTTGCCCTATGCCCTGGGCAAGGCCTAGATTGTAATCAACACTCAATAACTGTTTCTTGACTGAATCACTAAATGAATGCGGTAAGAATCTGACATAATCAAGGGAAATGA
>NW_008353365.1:178230-187226 GCF_000622305.1 Nannospalax galili | reverse complement strand
CAGAGAAATTAAACTATGTTAATCTAGTCATAAAAGAGTCACAATGTTTTGCACATTCCCTCCCCTTACACTTTTACAGTGTAAAAATTGTGTTAATATTATACTTTTCATTCCCTACCTGCTGGGAAAAATATTCAGAAACATCTGTCCATCATAAGCCCTTTTTTTTCTTTTATTTTACTTATTTACTTGTTTATTTTTACCTGGGAACCAGGCAGTCGGCTCTCTGAAGAGTTGTGGCATCGAGTTCAAAGAGGGATGCGATGTCGTTTCCATGAGGAACTGAAACCAAGGTGTACATGATCCTCTCCGCTGCCTGGCACTTTTTCTTTGAAGTTGGCAGCTCTCCATCTCTCTGTTGAGGAGGGTCAAGGTTATTCAGTGTCTTCATATTTCTTACAAAACACTCCAGTTAACCAGGAGATAAGGTGAAGTGTGCATCAGGTTCCTTCACTGGATCATAGGGGCATCTGTTCCAAATCACACAGAAAAATATGGAGGCTCACGGCCTTTAAGTAAGTGATTTTGGACGGCAATAAGGCTCACCCTCTGGGGTGGGGTAGCTTAATCTGAGCACATCCTTCAGATACTAACAATCTGGTGATTTTAAACCTATTTACAAAGGAGTAATTTTGACCCTCCACATTTAACCCAAGCACAGAGGAGAAAAGTCACCTGAATGATTCATAAATGCCATGAATTAAAAGACATACCAATGACCAACATAACATATAAAAAGCTGTCCTACTTCAGTGATCATCAGGGAAACACTGCAGATAACGCCTCACCCCTGCTAGGGTGGCCACTACCAAAGTCAGAGATGCATGTTGGGAAAGGTGTGGAAAAAGGAACCACTGTACCCTCTTGGTGTAGCTATCATGAAAACAGCATGTGGGCTTCTCAGGAAATTAAAAATAGAACTTCCTCACAGCTCAGAACTCCTCCTGGGGATGTGAAAACAATGCACATTCCACCTCAAATATACAAATTAAATCCCCACCACATAAAACACCTGTGCCCAGAATGCACTACAACATCAACTCACAAAGGTCATCAGATGGGGGGTGGCTGGAGAGATGGCTCAGCGGTTAAGAACAGACTGTTCTTGCGGGAGACCCAGGTTTGAGTCCCAGCACCCACGTAGCAGCTAACAACTGTCTGTAACTCCAGTTCCAGCAGATCCGACAGCCTCTTCTGTCCTCCGTGGGCACTGCACAACATGGGTGCACTTACCTACATGCAGGCATAACACGCATACACATAAGATAAAAAAAGGTCATCAATCAGATGGGGACAGCCTAAGACAGACAGATGGGAGGGAGGGAATGACAGGAAGGGAGGGGGAGAGAGAGAGAATGACAGGAAGGAAGGGGGAGAGAGAGAGAGAGAGAGAGAGAGAGAGAGAGAGAGAATGACAGGAAGGAAGGGGGAGTGAGAGAGAGAATGACAGAAAAGAAGGGGGAGAGAGAGAGAAGGTCATCAATCAGATGGGGACAGCCTAAGACAGACAGATGGGAGGGAGGGAATGACAGGAAGGGAGGGGGAGAGAGAGAGAATGACAGGAAGGAAGGGGGAGAGAGAGAGAGAGAGAGAGAGAGAGAGAGAGAGAGAATGACAGGAAGGAAGGGGGAGTGAGAGAGAGAATGACAGAAAAGAAGGGGGAGAGAGAGAGAATGACAGGGAGGAAGGGAGGGAGGCTAAAAGCTGTGGGTCACTGGTCTACAGCACACAGCTCAAGAAGAAATTCTAGCTCCACCACACTGAGCTGTGGGTGGTCCCGCAGCTTTCCCTTAAAGGTGACAAAGAAACCACTGGCTGCCTGTAATGGAGGCAGGAAAGCTGAGCAGGCTCCGAGACTTGCACAGAACCTGATGGAAGGTCATGTATACTAGGGGTTTTTTCTTTTCTTTCCTTCCTCCTTCCTTCCTTCCTTCCTCCTTCCTTCCTCCTCCTTCCTTCCTCTTTCCTTCTCCTCCATCCTTCCTTCCTTTCCTCCTTCCTTCCTCCATCCTTCCTTCCTTCCCTCCTTCCTTCCTTCGTCCCTCCTTCCTTCCTCCCTCCCTTCCTCCCTTCCTCCCTTCCTTCCTTCCTTCCTTCCTTCCTTCCTTCCTTCCTTCCTTCTTCCTTCCTTCCTTCTTCCTTCCTTCCTTCTTCCTTCCTTCTTCCTTCCTTCCTTCCTCCTTCCTTCCTCCTTCCTTCTTCCTTCCTTCCTTCCTTCATCCTTCTTTCCTTCCTCCTTCCTTCCTTCCTCTTCCTTCCTTCCTTTCTTTTTTCTTTTTCTTTTTTTTAGAGACGGTCTTCCTATACAGCCCAAGCTGGCCTCAAACTCACAGCAATCCTGCCACTCGTCTTGGAAAAACACCGCATCCCTGACAGGAATGTGTCACCTAATACTCTTGATGGCCTCCTGTCCACCAATCTTATTATTAGTTTTTGATATAGCTATTCAATTAAAAATGTCCTTTCTAGCCCACCTATTTAGGAACTGCATTGCAGTCTATCAGTCCTTTGTGAGTTCAGTTAGCAGAGGGTCGGTTCTCTATTCACCCACTGCTAATCAAATGGTCTTCTGGACTTAGAAAAGGAGCTGGGATCTAGGTTTCTAGAGCTGGCCTCCTATCCTGCTCTGCTCAGTAACTTCGGTCTGTGAGGCCCAACCAGGCTGACCAAGAACTTCTCGCCGTTTTGACACTTGCACTATAATGAGACCCTTTTCCAAATATAAAAAAAGCTCACTAATTAGGCTTAACTAAAACAAGTCGCTCTGAATTAGTCATAGCATTCGAGACACGGTTTTTGTTTAAATGGCATAGAATAAGTGGAATGTACTATCCTACCCTTCGGTGGTTCCCATCAGTCCTTGGGAAACAGCTTTAATGAAAAGTCCGGGTTATAAACAGCATAGCACTGTGTGTGGAGACCAGCTTCTGATGTGTCTACATGTCTTTTAACAGTGCTGTTGTCTTAGGTGTTCTCCTCCGACTCTCCCACACTCTGGTTCATAAACAGTTTTAGAAGCAAGCATTAAGCCTTAAGCCCCTTGGAATTTTAGATAATTAAATATGAATAAAGACTTAGGGGAGGAATGGGCACTCAGCTATTTTTACAAAGCACTGACTCCACACTCAGGACCACAGGGTAACTAAGCGTGGGATGGAGGCCTGTCCTCTCTGCCTTCATTCTGAGTCTCCTTCATTGTGGCTCAGATTCCTGCTTGACCCTGCATGTAGGCACGCACTCATGTAGTGTCTCTATCCTCTACACCGTCTAAGGCTTTTGTCACTCTTTAGATCCTTCCCTGTCCTGAACCTGCAGTCACCCTGGAGACCCCAAAAAGAAATCCTCGAAGAAGGGACTTCCCCCAGATAAGGGTAGTTACCTACAAGGGTGGAGACTGCACCCAGAACAGAAGTGATCACCTTGTAGGCACCAGATTGATGCCCTTAAGTGACAAGAGAGGTCATTTCTTTGTACCACCTTGCTGAACTGGTTCAGTGAAAACCAGACTGACCAGAGCTGTCGATTGTACTGACCGCTTGTCACCCACCTCAGTCTTCCTCTCTTTAAACCCAAAGTTCATGTCCGTACCCTCGAGACAGACTTGGGGGTCACTGGGCTCTGTTATCTGTTCCTCTTCCCCATGAGGCCGCTCTGAAAAACCCTGTTTTTCATCATTATTCATCTTTAATTCATGTATCAGGATGGGTGACGAGCCACCCAGATGGGGCTGCCAATGCTGTATCGTCACAACATGAAGACAGTTCCAGTCAAAATAGCGTGATTGTGACTTCTGTTTATAAACCTGCATTGATTTTTTTTTTTTTAAGAAAGAAAAAATAAAAAAAGACAAAGAAACTCTAGCTCCCTCACAGACCTCTGGGAGCATCTGCCGCTCATAAATTGTAAAAATGCATTAAGGTCCAACAGAGCTTAAAAATGTGCCTAGCTGAACACCAACAAACTGTCTGACACATGCCCAGTTTAAGGGAATACAAGTCTCAGAATGCCACCCTGTCTACTAGGTGTGACCAAACAGGCATTTAAAACAAATTGTGTGTGTGTGCGTGCGTGTGTCTGTATGTGTGTATGTGTTTGAATAAATATGCATGTTTTCATGGGTGGGTGCGTGTGGCGGGCCTGTGTGTGCGTACCTGCACATGGAGACCAGAGGTTAACCTTGGGTGTCACTCCTCAGGAACCATCCTATTTTTGAAACAAGGTCTCTCCCTGGGACTTAGACCTAGACACACCCCAAGCCAGCAAGCCCCAAGGATGCTGTCTCCCCATGCCCAATGCTGGAACTGCAGGTGGGTTACACAAGGAGACACTTTCCCTTATGCAAACCTTCTGGGAAGCTAAAGACTCTCTCCTGCTCCCCTGGTCCTGGGGCCTGTGGGAGGTGCACTGCAGCGCACCCCAGAACACCTCCATGTCGACTCATGGTGAGTCACTGTGTTCTCAACAGAAACATCATCTTGCAATTCAGCTGCTAGGAGGCAGAGGCATTCTGTGAGAAGCCAGGTCTGTTTCTGAGATGAGATGCAGGCTGCTCTGTTCTCAGGCATCACCCTCCCCCCTCCCTATCCCTGCAAGCTCCACGCTCTGCCTGGGGAAGCCACAGGCACACTCCAAGCTGCCTTTCCTTTAACACCCCTCACTCTCAGAATTCTTCCTGCTTTCTCTTCCTCAGCACGTTACCGCTAGTGAACACTGAGTAAAATTCAAGGACATGTGAGGCCCTTCCAGATGAGGGGCCACCTCTAAATCCTACAGGCTAAAATTTCCAAGTACTTTTGTGACAGTTTTTGCTTCCTAGAAAGACATTTATTTTACGTCTAATTAGGTATTGTGTGTGTGTGTGTGTGTGTGTGTGTGTGTAGATATGTACACGAGTGGTATCTGCAGAGGCCATAGGTGTTCAATCCCGTGGAGCTGGAGTTACAACCTATATGTGGGTACTGGGAATCGAACTCAAGTCCTCTGCAAGAACAGTACATGCTCTTAACTGCTGAGCTATCTCACCAATCCCATATTTCTGTACACACACATAAATGCATGTAGACCTGTGGGTGGGCACAGAGGAGGATTTTGACCTCGGGGGGGGGCATTTGATCATTTCTGGACACATTTTTAGCTGTTATACCTGAGAGCTGGAGTAACGGTGGAGCCACTGCAATTGCTGACACCTAATAGAGATCAACAATGTTGCCCAACACCCTACTGTGCAGAGGACACCCCCCACTATGTAGAAGACACCCCACCACCCATGCAGAGGATACCCTCAACCCCCAACACAAAGAACTTTCTGGCCTACTGCGTCAGATTGCAGAGGCTGCCAAACCAAAGCTCAGCAGTAGCACAGCCTCCCCCTCCAAAATAGTCAGATCCCATCCCACATAAATATGGCAATGCCCACTGACATGGGTGACATTAGAGAGGATCAGAGAATAATAATAATAATAATCCCCTCTGCAAAGAAGAAGAAGAATCCCCTCTGCAGAGCCATCTGACAAGATATGGCCCTTCAGCAAGAAATTGTGACCATCAGGTTCCCAGCTGGGCTTGACACAGTGCCAATGTTTACCAGTTGCCCAGGGAAGCTGTACATTTGTAGGACTGGAAATAATAGACTCCTTTGTAAAATGCACACAGCAATTTGGATCTTAATAGGAGCCCAGACACACACCGCCTCATTCATGTGACACCATGCATTAACCTCTGAAACTTCAAAAACGGAAGGCAATGTTTTGATAAAGGTTTCTAAATTACAGGAAAAAATATTAGCAGATCATTAAGTCACCAACACAGGGAAAATTAGGAAAGAAAAATTATCATCACAGAGAACTCAGCGTTACTGGAACAGGGATGTGAGAGGAACTGACATTCTGTCTGGAGAAACTGATTTCTTACATCACAGGCTGCAGGTAAATTCTAACAGCCATCTCCTTTTCTTCTTCACACAGAAGCATAATTACTGCATGGTGGTAAAGAGCTATGAAACAGGAAACGTCCGTGGGCACCACAGCTCCACCATCTCAGCTTCGTTTACACTCCAGTTCAGGGCCCCAGAGAGGGGGGACATTAAATCAAAGTCTGCAGTCAGGCATCTCTCCAAGGTGACATGTGTCCACTCCTGAACTTTTCTGGCAAAAGTAGACTACCTGTCCTCTACACGACTGCAGTAATGCTGGGACAAGTCCTTAACTGGAGGAAGGTCCTTCTCCCCTCGAGAGGAGCTGAGGAAATGGTGTTTGGGGTGAAAAGGGGAGAAAAGCTACGCAGCCAAACATAAAGCGAATGTCACACCGTGTGTCTGCTGTTACCTCTTCACAGTCCCAGGCTGCACCGTGAACCTGCACGGTCTATATTCTTGTCTCTCTGCTCTGCCCAGTGGTACAGGGCAGAAAGCAGCAGACCAGAGCCCTAACTCTGCCGCAGGCTCCCTCTTAAGAGAATCAACACCCCACCCCGTACTGGGTTTTCCAGTACTAGAGCCTCACATGTAAGAACTATGGCTGAGCTTTAGCTCCTCTTTTCAATTTTCCTATGCATTTATTTATTTATTACGTGTATGTAGAGGTGCGGGGATGGGGTACAGGTGACAACGCATACGTGGAAGTCACAGGACGACTTGCAGGAGTCAGTTCCTGCCTTCTACATGTGCATCCTGGGGACTGAACTCAGGTTGTCAGGTATGGCAGCAAGCACCTTTACTCACTGAACCATTTTGGAGGTCCAGAAACTCACATGGGAAGGTGCTGCTGGAGGCAGGGCCCAGAGTGTCATAACCATAAACCTCTGGATAAGAATAGCAGCCCTCCAAGAGGAGCGGAAAGGGCCTCAGGGAGGTGACGGTGACCTGCTGACAAGCACGGTTTCATAGAACAGCCACATTAGACAGGATTATGGTGAGCTTGAAAACCCAAGACAGAAACAAGACCTCTCCAAAACCACGTCAGAAGACAAGATAAACAAAACAAACTAAAGCTCCCAGCTGGGGGGGTGGGGGGGTCCACTGGGTACTCAGGGCCACACGCTCTCCACCAAACTCTCTGTACTTTAAAGGAAATCAGAAAACACACATTGGAAAAGAAAAACTAATTTTTTTAATTTCATTTTCCGTGTATGAGTATATTACCTGCATGTGTTATAAGTGCACCATCTGCATGCAGTGCCTGCGGGGGTCAGAAGGGGGCGTCAGATCCCTGGAACTGGAGTTACGAAGGGTTGTTAGCCACAATGTGGGTACTAAGAGCCAAATTCAGTTCCCCTGCAAGAGCAGCCAGTGCTCTTACCCACTGAGCATCTGTCCAGCCCCATACAGGATTTGACAACTTTCCCAAACCAGGGAGAGGACTCCTGGATTTCTGCACCTTTGCTGCAGCAGTGTTAGAATGTCACAGGAAAAACAAGGGGAGATGGCAGAGAGTGGACTGTGGACTCCTGTCCTGGGAAGTCCCCCTGGCTGGCACCCCAAGCTTCAGACTTTTCCTTCCCCCAACATGGGATTCCTGGGAATTTTTAATTCTTTGAGATCCATTGTCTCCATAGTCAAATGGTCCAAGGGTCTCTCTTTAGAACATCTTCTCCCTGCCAGGGTTTCAGAAAGGGTTGTGATTATAACGGAAGACCAACAGCTGCTGTCCCTATAGAGAATTTAATACAATGCCAAACAGAATTGTCTCCTCTTGGGCTGTGTGTATACCTCAGTGACATAGCACTTTCCCAGCAGGTGTGAAGCCTTGAGTTCAGTCTCCAGGAGGAAAAAAGAGGAGGAAGAGGAACAGGAGCAGGAAGAGGTGGAGGAGGGGAAGGAGGAAGAGGAGGGGAAGGAGGAGGAAGAGGAAGAGGAAAAATCATTGCCTCCTCTTCTAACATGTTCCTTCCATAGCAAAGCCCCACTTCCATAAATTCTTCCCCAACTTGCCTTGCACAAGCCCCAATCCCACACCGTTCTTTCTAGCATGCTCCTGCAAAGATGCTGCAGAGTGCCACATGGTGCACGTGTCATGCCACAATCAGTAAGGAACCCTCTGTGCCCAGCTCTAAGTGTGTTCTTTGGTAGTCTCTGGCTGGAGGCCACCGACAGGCCTCTACTAACAACCCAAGAAGCCATGGTCCATCCTCGGCTCTCAGGCCAGTTACCAGCTGCGTTTTCCTGAATTATAGCAGAGTGAGAATCCATCTGTCCCATGCCAGCTGTTTGAAACCCAAAGGGAGAAATGCACACAGAATGGTATAAATAGTCTGAGGGTGGGTTGAGGCCTCCATCAGTGTAGAGGCTCTGATCTCAGCAGACTGCCAGAGTGCCGAGTTCTGGCCTCCCTCTGTCCTCCCTCAGGTAGAGTGTCTGAGAATGCAGGGAGCCCCTGGATCCTGCCTCCAAGTGGTGGTCCTTTTAATAAGATGATGCTGTACAGCAGTCCCTTCTGCCCGGCAGTGCTCTTGTTCACAATCACCATTTCCCTGCACAGTTTTTCCACATGGTTCTTTGTGACAGGAGTTGGTGATCTGGTTTTCTTACTGCTTGGAGCACCCACAGGCACAGCTCTCTTCCACAAGCCTCTCCTAGTTTAGTTATCTCACTCTTGAGGCCATTGGCCTATAACCCAGTCCTTACTTGAGAAACAGTATTGTCTTAATTGCTTCTGACGTGTAAATTCTGTAGATACATCGTTGCTTCGATACTCAAGTGCATAAGGCTTCTCTTTATTGAAGATCAATTAAGTGGGATTTCTTACAAAGTATCCGCAGTTATCTCAGTAAGTGAGCTCCAGAAATTCATTGGTTCCCCAGTACAACTTTCATGAAACGTTGGCTTGACACTAGAACCTTAAAAGGGAGTAAGTACTGCTTAGCATCCCCAGGAAAAGAAGTCTCACAACAGACGGGAAATTTGTTTGTTAGTGTTAGTGTGTCTCATTATTTTTTGGGGTCTTTTTGAGACAGGGTCTCCCTGTAGCCCCAGCTGTCCTGGAACTCACTATGTAGACCAG
>NW_008353365.1:153118-177508 GCF_000622305.1 Nannospalax galili | reverse complement strand
TTTCTCATTGTTGATTTTGGCTCTAAGCAGAAAGTGCTTCTCAGATGTAAAATTTCAAATCTTGGTCCTCACTACTGTAGTACCCACCTGTAGCTAAGAGAGACAACCCACTATTGTTCTAAAATGATAGCTAAATTTGTTTTCTCCCCCTATCTAGAAGCCTTTGAGAGGGAACTACTCCACAGCTATCAAAATACCTGAAAGAAAATCCTGAATCCATCACTCTAGAGTCCAGCCTATGAAGACAAAAGAAAAACGAGGAGGAACCCAATAGAGGGATGCTTTTGGAAGCCCTTGTCAAGAAATTCCAATGGACTCTCATATGAACATTTGAAAATTGCCCTGTTCTGACTTTTTTCTAGTTCCCTGTCTAGAACTTGTAATGCTAACTACTCTTGCCCTTACTTCTCCTTCATATCTCCTATTCACCAGTTAAGGACTTTCTTTTCCCTCTACAGATAAGAGTTATACAATTTGGGAGTTTCTTAGATCGACCCACTGAAGGGATACCCCAATTGCCTCACCCTGCATCCCTGTTCAGTATGGAAGAAGCCAGAACGGTCTGCATCCCAATTCCCTATTGGCAATTTGGGTAACCCCTTCAGAGGATGGTGTAAGAGTCGCAGGTAGGAATTGGCTAGGCAATTAGGGTAAAAAGACCCCAAAGAAAAGCAGCCAGTTTCTTGGTTAAAAGTCAAAATGTCCTTTGGCCTGTTAGCAACATATTCTGTCCCAAAGGCCAAAAATGTTGAAAGTATTTAGAAGCTTGTATCTATCTAATCCTTAAAAGATTTTAGTGTTACCTCTTCAGAGGGAGGAATGTTAGAGTAGCCAAAAGCCCCATAAAAACAAATAAATCAAAGAAGGGGTATATGAAGTTATCAGAAAAAAGTGATGGGGAGATACGGGAGGAGTTGGAGGGGAGGGAGTGGGCGTGGATTTGATCAAAACACCTTATATGCATGTATGAAATTCTCAATAAATTATTTATTTAAACAAATATATATATATATACCTGATGGAAGAAGGAAGCCTAGTCCTACCCTTAGGGATATTATGGGTATTACGACACAAATTAAACTTTCACTGAACCGGTGACCTGACACTTTAGCTTCAGTCCTACCGTAATGCCAGTAATCAAACAGAAAGAGTCAAACAGGTTTGAAGAGTCCAGAAATTCTCACTGTCCCTTCCAAGTCATGCAAAAGTAAACCATGAAGCTAGGTTCCCAGGAAAACATGTTGTCCTTTAAATTAGACATTCAGGGCTGAGGATGTGGCTCAGTTAATAGAGTGCTTGCCTAGCATGCACAAGGTCCTAGGTTCCATGCCCTAAAGTGCATAAAACCAGGCATGTTGGCACATATCTGTAACCCCAGAACATTTAATTTACCCACTAGTCTTGGATGGACACAGGACGGTGATATGTCTCACCTGCTGTGAACAGTGAATACAGGCATACAGGTGTCTTATCAACACACAGGTTTGGTGTGCTTTGGACTTTTACCCAATGGTGGGAATGCCGGATTGTACTGCAGTTCTCTGTTTTTGAGGAACCTCCATACTGTGTTCATAATGACCGTACATTCCCACCAACAATGTCTGAGGTCCCCTCTCTCTGTAGCCTCTCCAGCATGTGCTGTTTGTCTTTTGTACAATAGTCATTCTAACCAGAGGGAGACGATATCTCAAAGTGGTGTTGATTTTCATTTTCCTGATGGTAAAAGAAACACAGTGTGGCACTAGTCTCTGGGAGGACATTATTTTTCTTTTTGCAGAACTCAAAAGCACAAATAGATACATGGGAAGACATCAAACCAAAAAGCCTCTGCACAGCAAGAAAGCGACCAACAGAATGCAAAGACAGCCTATGGAGCGGGAGAGAGCATCTGCGAGCTGCATAGCCACAAGGGATAACAGCCAGAATTGAGTTTCTAAAATGAAACTCAACAGTCAAAGAACAAATAACCCAGTTAAAGAATGAGCTAATGATCTGAAGAGACACTCTGCAAAGAAGACACACAGACAAGGGGTGTGTGACCAACCGGAGTGGCGTTTAACTTTCTGTTTTTGTGTTTGTTTTTATTTCTTTGACAAATTAGTCACATATAATTATAGAGTGGATAGTAACGGCAATTGTACATGGTGTGGGATAAGCAAAGCTTATTATGAATCCACAGTGTCAATACTCAACATGCATACTCCTCCTGCCCAACCCAAACTTTGCACCAAAAGGATAGAATTTTTAATGCTGCAATAATAATGTATACAAATTTCAAAAGGGGTGGCTTTATTCCTAAGAAAACTGACTTTACTACATTTAAATATATCATTAAATTGCTTTTTAAAATTTAGCACATCATCCAGAGGTCTGTCTACCTCATTATCAGCTGGCCCTGAAATTCCATTGTTGTGTGATGTCAAGACAGGAACTTAAGCAGTTAGTCACATCACACCCACAGTCAAGAGCAGAGAGAATATAAATGCACGGATCCTTGCTTGTTTGCTCTCAGCTAGCTTTCTTACACAGCCTAGGCCCACTTGCCCATGAATGGAACCACCCACAGTAGACTTGGCCCTCCTACATCAATTAACAATCAAGACAGTCTCCCAAAGCCTATCCCTCATTGAGACTCTCTTCTCAATTGATTCTAGGCTGTGGCAAGTTGGCAATCAAAAACTAATTATCTGGGTCTGGAGAGACAGATCAGGAGTTAAGATCAAATACTGCTCTTGCAGAGGAACTGAATTTGATCCCAAGTACCCATGTTGAGAGACTCAGACCATAACTTCAGCTCCAGGGGATCTAATGCCCTCTTCTGACCTCCACAGGCACCAAGCATACACATGGTGCACTTACATACATGCAGACAAAATACTCATACACATAAAATTAAAAATTAAAAAAATATTTTTAAAAAAGAACGTAACAGTTTTCTGGCAGCACACTTTAAAAACAGAAAAACCAACCCTCTCGTTGCTTAAAGTTTTAATCTCTCCCCTTAGAACCCAAAATCTTTTAAATCCAGAAGAGTGCCGTCCTCTCCCATTTTATGGTATGCTGTGATTCCACTTCTGGGCACTACTGGGAGCTAAACTGACTCACCACAGCCGGCTGTCTTCAGAGCGACCCATAAAGGGCCTTCAGGGGGCTGGGAACCTCCCTCTGCCCCCTGCTGGGCATCTTATCATCTAAGCCCCACTCCACAGTCCTTTCCTCTTGGACCCAGGACTTCTCAGAGAATGTCTTAGGAATCCCTGTCATCAAGCTTGTTACTAAGGTTTCAATTTGTTCATTTAAAACATAATATGCAACATTTGGGAGTTTCCAGGGGAAAAAAACACAAGTCTACTCACCACATTTTTTCCTTCATTTTAAGCATCTCGATAATCAGGATTCAGCTGAAAAATACAACCAAGCTAGTTTAGTACTTCTAGTGAGAATATATGAAGCCAGGAATGAGATGGTGCCGTGGGTAAAGGTGCTTACTCTGCAAAGCTGGTGACCTGGGCTCCATCCCCAGAACCCACATAAGGTACAGGGGAAAAACCAACTCCACAAAGTTGTCCTCTGACTTCATACGCCCACACGCACACAATAATAAAGAAATAAAAAATTTAAAAAGAATGTATTAAACCAGGCCTGGTGGCAGACTCCTGTAATCCCAGAACTTGGGAGGTAGATGGGAGGCTGGGAAGTTCAAGGTCATCCGCAGCTACATAGTGAGCTCAAGGCTAGCTTGGGACACGTGGGATCTTGCTGGCCCCGCCCCACTAGCTGCTGGTCCTGACCCTTCATGTGTAGTCTGGAAACCGGAAGGCCTGCTGGAGTGCGTTCTGCTCAACTCACATCTCAGTCCTTTCAGGATGGTTTCTACTTAAATTCCGACATTTGACACAAATGGAATCCCATGACACACCCTTTCTGGTGCCTGGCTTCTACCACCGAGTGACTGTCTTTGCGCTGTTGTGGATTGCGACTCTTCGTGTCTTATGCCGAGTAGTATTCCACTGTCCAAAGAGACCTGGATGCTTTAGCTGTACCTCCTGTCACATGATGCACACTTTGACCTAAGCATAATGTCCACCTTCTTTTTAGACCCCCACCACTACCTTTCCTGGGTGTTTTTCCTCTCTTCATCACTGCTTTTAGTTAATTTCCTGAAACAGAGTAATTTCTGCGAACACAGTTCTCTCCTGAGTTGAGGAAAGTCGTGTTTTGTGGCGATTGCCTGGGCTGCACTTGTGCCCTCTTCCCTTAGCTGACAGAGCCTCCTCTGAACCCCCATGACTAGATTCCTCCAGGTTTTTATTTCTGCACACCTGTCCTGTCTGTTGAGGGAAATCTATTCAACCTCTCATGCCGCCATGTTCATTTTCTGCAGCATGACAAAGCTTTTATGGCTGCTGACATGGACTTGGGTTCTGTATTTATATTTCATTTTTGTTTAAACATTCTTTTGTAATCCTTTATGTCCCTTATTCCCCTCACACACAATCCTCCCTCCCTTCTCCTGTCCTCCCTTCCCTCCCCTTTCCCTACCCTTTCCCTGCCCCTCTCCCCTCTTGCAGTATGAGTTTACATAATTAACAAACTGATTACTTCAGTCAACTTTGCAAGGTATAAACAGTAACACTAACAAGAAGGAAGAGAAGGGGAAGAAGGATGCGAAGGTGAATCGTCCCTGTCAACATGACTGGATTTGGAATCACCTAGGAGACACCTCTGTTTGTGTCTGTGAAGGTGTTTTCAGAGAGGCTTAACTGGAGCGAAGACCCACCTGAAAGTTGGCAGCCTCACCCCACAGCCTGGCATCCCAGACCGACTGGAAAGGAGAAGGGAAGCTGAGCACCAGCACTCATCTCCGTCTGCTCCCTGGGTGCGGATGCGACGTCAGCAGCTGCCTCACACTCCACCGCCATGCCTTCCCCTCCGTGACGGACTGCACCCTCAAACCATGAGCTAAAATGAAGCCGCCCCCCTAAGCTTCTGTTGTCAGATAATCAATGAGAAGAGTGACTGAGAGAAAAAGAGAAACACCGAAATAAACTTACAGCTGTATAGATTCACTGGTACTAACTGTAAAGATCAAACACACACGGGCTTCTGATTACACAGATGCTTTTTCTCTCCACTCTCCAAATGTGGTAACAGCGGGAGTTATTAAAGTAATTAGGGAAACGAGGCATAGAAAAAAATTTAAGGAAGGAAGAAAAGATGTGGCCCTAGGGCAGTTCCTGAATCTTTTAGTACTTTAAAGAAAAATATTGCATTATGGTAAAAATAAATTATAAATCTGGCATCGGAGAGAAAGAACTCATGCAATAAATATTAACAGTGCATCTGTAATGGGCACACATCATGGCATTCGGTATTTCAGTGGAGACAAAGAGTGCAGTCCCTGACTTCCGACCCTGTGATCTAGGAAGGAAAATTAGACATAAATACAGCCAGCTATAATACCGAATAGACCGTGACCAGATGTAGAAGGCAGATGTAAATAATTTATCAGTAATATAGGTCAGAGGAAGGAGGGGTCTGTGCTGGGCTAATTTATTCAAGAATTATTCATGGAGAGTAGTGTTTGAGGTAAGCCTTGAAGGGGATTAGAATATTAACTGGTGAGAAGACAGAGAGAATTGCCACCCGGGTGAGAAAAGAGGGACTCGGTTGCAGATGACCCATAAGGTATTTGTGTGATACATTTTTAAAATGCTTTTAGAGCTGGAGAGATGGCTGAGCAGTTAAGACCACTGGCTGCTCTTACAGAAGACCCAGGTTCAATTCCCAACACCCACATGGCAGCTAACAACCATTTATAACTCCAGTTCTGGGGGAATCCAATGCCCTCTTCTGACTTCTGAGGGGACTTCATAACAAAGATGCACCTACCTACTGCAGGCAATACACTCATACCCATAAAATAAAAATAACATATTTTAAAATAGTTTTAAAGGTTCACAGTAATGCCTCTAAGAAAGGATTCCTAACCTGATTTCACAGATGAGGCGCTGGGACCCATTGGTGCAAAGTCCTAGTAAGTGTCAGGGTGAGAGGGCACCAGTCTGACAGATGGGAAGCTGTGCCTCAAGCCTCCAGAAAGCAGAGCAGTGTGAACCAAGACAAGAAGGAAGATTCCAGACCAAAGAGGCTTTTAAGCTGAAAGGAAGGTCACCCTGTGTCCTCGTTTGTTCTCCATTGCTGTGACTAAACACTCTGACCACTACCAACTTGGGTAGGAAAGGGTTTATTTAGCTTACATATCTTGGGTCACAGTTCATCCAGGAGCCCAAGGTAGGAACTCCAGGAACTGGAGGCAGGAGCTGGAGCACAGGCAATGGAGGAACAGGCTGCTTACTGGCTTGCTCCCCTGGCCCCTGCTCAGCCTGCTTTCTTATGCAACACAGGCCCATCTGCCCAGGGGTGGCACCACCCACAGTGGGCTGGGCCCTCCCACATCACTCATCAAGAAGATGCCCCTCAGACATGGCCACAGGCCAGTCCAATAGAGGCAATTCCCCAATTGAGGCTCCTTCAACCCAGGTATGTCAAGTTGACACTAAAGCTGTCCAGCACATCCCAGATCCATGAAGCTCTATAAAGCCAATCCTCTGTTTATAGTCAGCAGAATCTGAATATAGAAACTTAAAAAGAACACTATGCTTATTATGACTCAAGTTTTAACTACGCCAAGAAAAACAAATGTTTTGTGGGGAAATAACCCAACTTTGGGACTATTTACTATGTTAATAAGGCACGGTGAACTTCACATCCACAGCATGGGACTGGGTGACCCTGACAGAAGGTGAGGACTTGCTAGCAATATTGAAAGACAGTCTCCATTCAAATGATCCAAGGCAAGCAGAACCAAATTAAATATAATACAAAGAGATAAAGGAGAAAGGAGTTCGTGTGGACACTGGGGGACACAACTCATCCGCAGCAGCGATACAACCCTGAACCAACCTGTAGAACCCGACACAGACGGATCCCAAAAGCCTGGGTGCTGGTGGTACATGCCCATTTTCTTTGTTCATTTTTTAACTGTGTGTGTGTGTGTGTGTGTGAGCGTGGCTTTGTGCACATAAGCATGGTGTCCTTGGAGACCAGAAGACATCAGATCCAATCCCCTGAAGCTGCGACTACAGGCAGTTGTAAGCCCCCCGCCCTCCGACTTGAGTGCTGGGAACCAAGAGCAGCAAGTGCTCCTAGCCACTGGGCCATCTCTCCAGCCCCTCACTTTCTTTTTTAAAATAAACTAATCTTTCCGTTCATTGTATTAACCCATGGTCCTGGGTTAATTAGTACACGGTACATTAAGGTGCCATGGAACAGAGGACATTTTCATACATGTCTATTACAGGCTTTGAGTATGTTCCCACTCAAAATACATTTTAATTGATACCTAAAAATGTGAAACTTATATATGTAGATGGAAAACATGTTTGGATGCATGTATACATCATGTAATGTCAAAAGTAAGTTAATCCTATGTCCTCAAACACTCAGGACACCTTTGTGGTTACATACTTTGATAATCCTTAAACCTGGCATGGTGGTGCACACCTTTAATCACAGCACTCGGGAGGCAGAAGCAGGTGGATCTCTGTGAGTTCGAGGCCAGCCTGGTCTACATAGTGAGTTCCAGGCCAGCTGGGGCTACAGGGAGTCCCTGTCTCAAATAGACCAAAAACAAAGAACTTCGATGACCTTTCTTCAGTACATTTCACTGTGTGCAGTCACGTTCCTGTACAACAGCACTCCGACACTTCTCCCATCCACCTAACTAGTTCCGTTCCCACTGATCTTCCTGAGGTGGCTCCTCCTGAATCTCTTCAGCCTCTTGCATCCACTGGTCTACACTGAACTTCATGAAACAGATCATATTTCATTTACATAGGTGAAGTTAGGGAATACTTTATTTTTATGTGCATGAATGTTTTGCCTGCATGTATATAAGTGTGCCCATGTGTGTAATGCCTGCAGAGGCCAGGTAAGGGCATTGGACCCCTGGAACTGGAGTTTAGGATGGTTGTTAGCCACCATGTGGGTGCTGAGAACCAAACTCGGGTCCTCTGCAGGAGAGGCCAGCGCTCTGAACCGCTGAGCCATCTCTCCAGCCCCATAATTTTTTTAAAAAGATTTTACAATGAGATGTATTTCAACCGCGTTATTACATAGAACATTTAAGTCTTAAAACCATCACGTGTGGCTGGAGAGATGGCTCCGCAGTTAAGAACACTGGCTCCTCTTAAAGAGGACCTGGGCTCAGTTTCCAGGGCCCACATGGTGGCTAACTGCATGCAACTCCAGTTCCAGGGCATCCGATGTCCTCTTCTAGCCTCCACAGGCACTGTACAACATGGGTGCACTTACATACATGCAGATCGAACACTTGTATACACATTAAATAAAAATAAATTTTCAAAAAGAACTTATTTTAAAATAAACATATCTATGGCTACATGTTTCTCTTTCCAATGACTGGCATTCCAGGGCCAATCTATCAGACTGATTTATCTGGGAAAGTCAGGAAAGAAAAAGGTCATCTTTGCTGTCCATAAACTGTGCCAAGCATAATTTAAATTTTGATATAGAATATATGCCGAATGGGGTTTTTTTTGGGGGGGGGGGTTCCAGACAGGGTCTCATGTAGCTCAGGCTGGCCTCACTATACAGCTGCTGCTGAAAATAACCTTGACCCTTTCATCCTCCGACTGCCAGGTCTGGAATGCAGCCACCACAGGTGTGCACTGCCAAGGCCAGCCTTCTTACAGGTGCATTAGTACTAAGTGTTTAATTAAAGTGTTGGCTACTGTGACATGGGTGTCTACTGCCATCTGGTGGAAGCTGTGCTTATCTACAAACAAGCTCATCCATTTTCTTCACTGTGTGTGTGTGTGTGTGCAGGTGTGCACTGCCAAGGCCAGCCTTCTTACAGGTGTGTTAGTACAAAGTGTTTAACTAACTAAAGTGTTGGCTACCTGTGACATGAGTGTCTACTGCCATCTGGTGGAACCTGTGCTTATCTACAAACAAGCTCATCCATTTTCTTCACTCTGTGTGTGTGTGTGTGTGTGTGTATGTGTGTGTCTGTGCGCAAACAGTTGCATCTTGAGCATGCATATTGAGGCAAGAGGACAACTTTGGGTGTGGTCTCAGTATGATGAAAGCAATCACCAAAGGAAGAGCTCATAGCTCAGGATGGAGTTAGAGTTCTCATCTAGACTGCAGGTCCTTAAAGGATGGGACCAGTGTGATGGCCAGCTGTGCATTCTTCACCATGTCAGAACAGTGCTCCTAGGAGGCATTTGCTGAGTGACTAATTTCAGAACAACATAAATCAAGGTTTCTCAGGCTCTGCACACTTGGAGTTTTGGAGCAAGCAATTCTCAGTTGTGGGGGAGGATTACGGTCCTTTGCATTAACCTTCCTTGACTTTCCCCAATTGTAATAAAGCATCTCCAGGTCCTCCTGACAAAACCCCTAGCACAGATAAAGCTCTCCAAGACTAGCACCAGCACTGAACAGTCGGTGTGTGTCTCATTTGTTCGTTCGGGTTTTTTTTCTTTTTGGTTCTTTTTACTTTGATGAAAATAAACAATCTCTTTGAGCCCAGATTTCCTTTTCTGTGAAAGGAAACTACTATATTTTCAGCAATCACAGCTCCTATGATTTGCCTCTTCAGTCATCCAGTATTTGCTGAGTGTAAATTAAGTGTCAAACACTGTTCAGTGTATGGTATCCAGTGGAGACCGAGGTAGGGGCCCTGTCTTAAACAGTCACTGACAGACAGGCATATGCAGTGCAGAGGTGAACAAAAGCATAAACAACTACAAACTATGATAAATCGAAAAATCAATGTAAGTTTTTCTTCCCTAACTGGAGTATTTCTGGAATACCTTAACAAGTTTATAAAGAATAACAGTGACATTATTCAAAATTAAAGAGTTTTGAGATTCTAAAATGCTCTATCTTAGTTACAGTACATCTCAATATTACAAATTAAGTTACCATGCAATAGAGCCAATACAGCTTACATTAAGCCAGATTCATAGACAACAGGGAACTATTTTGAGTGATTCAAAAGAACCTTCCTTTCTATAAAAACATCTTTATTTTTAATGGCACATAATGGCCTATATTTGTGGGGTGTGCTGATATGTTGATACATATGTACAATGGATGATGATCAGATCCAGAAAGTAGCATTTAAAGGAATGTTTATCAAATGAACTTAGAAAGATAAAAGCCAGGAATGTTAAAGTATTCTGGCATGCTAATGTACAACAGATAAGGGCTTATCATCCTTAACCTGACTGATTCCAGTAATCTTATCCAAAATAATTATCTCTTACCATGGAGGTAGCAGGCTAGCCTGTATGGGATACCTTCCTGTGACTGTGCACAGGATTTTACTAGAAGGTTTTGATTGTAGAGAAAGTATTTCCTAGTCAAAGCCCAGTAGATTATCTTTTCCAGGCAGGAAGATGAAATAATTAAATCCCACCCACTTTCTCCCACTGAGTTATTGGCAAAGAGCTGAACTTGGTGGTGTATGCCTACAACCCCTTTCACTTAGGAGGCTAAGGCAGGAGGATCAGAAGCTCAAGGCTAGATGAGGCTACATAGTCAGTCAAAGCCCGCTTCTCTACAAAGTCACCCATGCTGCAGCCTGACATCTTCAGGAGCACTCCCTCATCTGTGAAATGCTGTCCTGCCTTGCCTGGCATTTGTGATTCAGCCCATTTGACTTTCCAGCTGCATGTCTAGGCTCCCTGGCTTCTAGGAGGCTCTGTATCCAAACTCCACACCCCCATCATGATCTGACCTATGCCAAAAAGATTCAAACGTAATCTATCAGCCCTCCCCAATTCCTAAAGTTCTGAACCTTAAGAAACCTGTACATATTTGACATTGTTACCTGGATACTTTGAATGCCTTGATTAACCATGATAAAAATAAGGAGCTGGAGAGATGGCTCAGCAATTACAAGCACACACTGCTCTTGCAGAGGACCCAAGTTTGGTTCCCAGCACTCGAGTCAGATGACTCACAACCAACTGTAACTGCAGCTCCAGAAGATCCAGTGCTCTCTTCCAGACTCTGCAGGCATGTGCACTGCCATGTGCATATACATATATGTGTGCTGGCATGTCCATATACACAGACACACATACATGCACATAATTTAAAATGAACAAAGTGAATTACTTCCCTCATCAACACGGCAGCTCTGCCAGTCCCCAGAGTGGACCAGAGCCTCAACAATCCCCACGCTGAAATCCTTCTGCCCATACTTTTCACAGGCTCCCACACCATTGATTCTGCCTTCTGGAAACATCTTCAGGCCTTCTGTCCTTGACGTTACCATGGCTACCCCCATGGTCCAGGTCCTCAGAATTTCTCGGTGGCATCAGCCTTCACTGTTCCCCCCACCGCTCCTCTGACTCGGTGTCTTCCAGAGAAAATTGAAATGGGGTGCTGGGGCTGGTGTGACTGGGAAGTTTACTTTTTAATATTGTTTCATCTTAATGACATTCACTTTAATGAGTCACCAGCAGATGGCTCATACTGGACAAAACTCTGAAATGTTCTTCTTTAAATACACAACTCTTGTGTTTCCAACATTTTAATATCTTGCTTTTCAAAGCAGTATGTAAATACTGAAGAGAAAACCTAAATAAAAGTCATAGAGGGGTAAAGGGTGTATGCTAATATAATAAAACAATGCCAGGAAGCCATGTCGGGGAACTCACGATGTCAGGGAGCCCCAATGCTACCCAACGAAACACACAATGTTTTGATGTTAAAGACTTAGGCAACAAAGTGAAGTGATGGGGTCATCAAGCTGGCTCAGAAGGTAAGGGTGCAGCTGCCAAGCCTGAGGACCTGAGTTCGATCCCCAGGATACACATGGTAGACAGTGAGAACAAACAAGTTGTCCTCTGACCTACACACAGGTGCTGTGGCTTGTGGGGGCCTGCATACATCCATAAATATAGATAGATAAATGTTTTCAAAAAAAAAAAAGAAAGAAAGGGGGGAGGGAGGAAGGGAGGGAGAAATCAAGACAGACAGACAAGCACAGTGATGAACAGACAGACAATCACAGCTTCCCAGTGATGCTTACTACCTGTTCCCTGGCTGGAAATTACTTTTATAAAATCAAGTTACAGTAGTGATAATCACAGATCTGACCAGCTCTTTCACATAAGGAAGACCAGCATTCTAGTACCTGACTGTAGTGGGAGCCTACACTCACCTAATAGAGGAGATGTCAAAACCTAACTCATGGGGGACTAGAGAGATGGCGCAGCGGTGAAGAGCACTGGCTGCTCTTCCAGAGGACCTGAGTTCAATTCTCAGTACCCACATGACAGCTAACAACCATCGGTAACTCCAGCTCCAGGTGAGCCTGATGCCCTCTTCTGATATATGTTGGCATTTCATAATACAGGTGCACTTAAACTGCATGACACAGGTGCCTGTGTATGCAGGCAATACTCATACACATAAAATAAAAGAAGCCGAGTGCAGTGGCCCACGCCTTTAATCCCAGCACTCAGGAGGCAGAGGCAGGTGGATCTCTTTGAGTTCAAGGCCAGCCTGGTCTTCATAAGAGTTCCAGGCCTGCTGGGGCTACAGAGAGACCCTGTCTCAATATGACCAAAAAATTAAATTAAAATAAATAAATTTTTCTTTTAAAAACCTAATTCATGCATGCCAGTCCTAGAAAGCTGTCATGCCTTCCATCTTAGAACACCACCAGAAACATCCTTTCTGAAATGTCAGTTAAAACTGATAGAAATGAATTCCTAGTAGGTTTCCTGATATTCTTTAATGATTAATTCTCCTTCTCATCATTAAAAAGAAAAGAGAAAAAAGATGTTATTCAAAGAATTAAAGGTCAAACCAAAGGTCCTCCAAATACCTCAGCCTCCTTAACAGACAAAACAGCATCTGGCATTTAAAGCTGTTCTCTAGAAACTGAATAAAAAGAGTCTTCCCAATTCTTTCTAAGAAATGAATTGCTATTTGCTAATTTTTAACTTATTCACTTAAGTATTGAGGTCGTGGGTCTTCATGAAAGCTGATGGACAACTTAATTCTTTAATAATCTTGCATTCTCTTGTAATGGGCCTGGCAGGCATGAAGATATTCTAGAGACACTTGGGGCTGGGCCTGGTGGCTCAGGCCTTTAGTCCCAGCACTCCAGAAGCAGAGACAGAGGTTAGTGGATCTCTGATCTACATAGCAAGTTCCAGGCCAGCTGGGGCTACAGGGAGACCCTGTCTCAAAAAAGCAAAAACAAACAAACAAAAAAAAAGAAATTAACAAGGCATGTGCATTACGGCCCAAGGAACCACCTTTCATGGAAGCCAGGGAAGAGTCACCTGGTTATGGTTACATACAAGTCTCTGGTTTAGCCATCCATATAATGCCTGCTGAATAGTCCACTTCCAACTCCTATTTTAGACAAGAGTCTCACCTTACTGAACATTTTCCTTCAAGATTACTTCAAAGCATTCAGAGTCTAAACAGGACAAATTACAAGGGCATATTTCACTTGGTTGGACAGTCAACCAAGGTACCATTTACTGACAAAAAGAAGAGATCCTACTTCTCTATTTAAAAAAATAAAAAAAATAAAAAAAACAATCATTCTGGCGTGGCACCTGAGAACTGAGGTGCATCATGCATTACGGCCAGCACTGTATTTCATTTCAGTCTTTTATTCAATTAAGAGAATTAACTAAGTATCTAATTATCTTCATTTTGCAGAGGAGGAAAGTAGAGCTAAGATACTAATTGCCCTAAACAGGTTCCAGATAACGCCGACACAGGAGTCCTGAAATCCTCCTCTCATCTTACAGAGACCTGGATAGCTTTCTTCCAGTCATCCATTCATTCAGAACATCGCCCTCAAATGCCCCCTAGGTGCCAGGCACTGCTCCAGGTTCTGGGGAGATGGGTAACGGGGGAAAAAAATCCCTGCCTTCAGAAAGCGGAGTGTACTATAAGACAGACACCAAAAACCACGATGATTCAGATTCGAGATGCTGGCAGGTTAGCAGGGCCGCCAGGGTACCCAGGTCACACCCCATCCTATCTGTCAGACCCACTGCCCCCATCCGTATTACTTCCTTCCCCTTCCTCACATCCAAACCCAGAAGGTAGAAAAGGGGAAAAAGTCTAAATTTCATCCTGGCGTGCACTCGAAAAAGAAATTCTAAATTAAAAGAAGGAAATGGAGCTGGAGAGATGGCTCAGTGGTTAAGAGCACTGGCTGCTCTTGCAGAGGACCCAGGTTTGATTCTCAGCACCCACATGGCAGCTAAAAAACATCCATAACTCCAGTTCCAGGGGATCTGACACCCTTTTTTTACCACCTCCTTACACATATGCAGACAATACATTCATATACATAAAAATAATTTTTTAAAAGATAGAAACAGGAGACAGAATGATTGAGTATGCCCACACCCCTGAAAAAAAAATAGCTTCAATATGGTTTTTAAATTTCATGGTCAAACCTTAAATCATTACTATGACGTTTTAATGCATTTCTAAGCACTCTTTATATCAATATGCTTTTAATAGAGAAAAGGTCTTTGTTGTGGTTTGAATATAAAATGTCTCCACAAGCTCCTGTGTTTGAATACCTTCAGGAAGTGGAGACTTGTTGGAGGAAGTGCGTCACTGGGGGTGGGTTTGAGGCTGTGTAGCCTGGAAACTTGCTGTTCAGTCTCTGCTTCCTAAGTGTAGCTATACTGTGACCAGCCAGCTCCCACTCCCACCATCCGGCCTTCCCCACCTGCTACCCTGGCTTCCCCATGGTGGACCGTATCCCTCTGGAACTGTAAGTCAAACATAAATGCTTTCGGGGCTGGAGCGATGGCTCAGTGGTTAAGAGCACTGACTGCTCTGGCAGAGGACCTGGTGGATTTCCAGTTCCAGTTCCGGGGGATCTGACGCCCTCTTCTGACCTCCCAGGACATTGCACAACACGGATGCATTTATGCACATGCAGGTAATACACTTGTACACATAAAATAAAAAAAAATTTTTTTAAAAATAAATAAATAAACCCTTTCTCAAGTTGTTTTTTCCAGGCAACAGAAAAGAAACCAATACCATCTTGTATATGTTTTAACTTTGTTATGGGACGTTTCGGGTCAGCACATCATTTGGGGAAGAAACCCTTTCCCTCCCATCAGATAGTCACAAAAGAATCCATAATGAACATGAGCCTGTCAATACCTGGGTTACATGATCAGCAGTGAATGATCATGTCTCTAACATGCAGATCCTGGCACCAAATAAAACATTTAGTGTCAAGTCAAGTACATAAGCAGATCAGACACCACATTCCAGCTGACCTTAGAGTAAACCCCCTACAGATTCTCAGCTATTGTTTTCTTGCTAGCTAATTGCAGTGCGGGGAGTAGAACCGAGGGATTGCACACCATAGTCGGGTTCTCTGCCATTGAGCTACATTCCCAGCCCTGTGGCTGTTGTTTGAATTTTTAAGACTTTTGCTAATGTTTACATCTTAAAAATAATTCATGGCTAGGTGTGGTAGTACAGACCTTTAGTCCCAGCACTCAGGAGTCAGAGGCAGAAGTAGATCTTTGTGAGACTGAGGCCAGCCTGGTCTACATAGTGAGTTCCAGGCCTGCTGGGGTTACAGGGAGACCCTGTCTCAAAAAGACCAATATATATATATTCTAGGGCTGGGGAGGGAGCTTAGTCAGTAAAGTGCCTGCAGTGTACCCATGAGGGCCTGTTTGATGCCCAGAATCCACATTTTTTTAAAAAGCCAGGAGGTGGCACACTTATAATCCCAGCATTGAGAAGGCAGAGACAGGCGCAACACTGGGCTTACTGGTCAACCAGCCTACCCTAATTGAGAAATGTGAGACCATGTCTCAAAAACCAAGGTAGATGGCATACTGAGGAAGGCTGATGTCAAGCCTCCACCTGCACACACCCATATGCACACCTGCACCCCCACACACTTGAACATAAACACACACACACACACACACACACACACACACACAGAGAGATAAAAATAGCAATTCGTATTCCAAATGTGGTGGTTAATCTCAATGTCAATTTGATGAGATCTAGAATCACCTGGGGGGCTGGCCTCTGGACATGCCTGTGGGGGATTATTTTGATAAGCCTGCCCACTGTGGGTGGCATCATCCCCTGGGCTTAGATCTCAGACTGTATTAAAAAGTAGGAAATGAAGCCAGGCATGGTGGTGCATGCCTTTAATCCCAGCACTTGGAAGGCAGAGGCAGGTGGATCTCTGTGAGTTCAAGGCCAGCCTGGTCTACACAGGGAGTTCAAGGACAGCTGGGGCTACAGAGAGACCCTGTCTCAAAAAAGACCAAAAAAAAAAAAAACTAGGAAATGCACTGAATAGAAACATGTATCCTTCTCTGCCCCCTGACTGTAGATGTGGTGTGACCAACTGCCTCAGTCTGTCATGAAGGCCTGTACCCTTAAACTGGGAACCAAAATGAACCCTTTCTCCCTTAAGTTGATTTGTCAGCATTTTATCACAGCAACTGAAAAGTAACAAAGGTTCCAACCCAGAACACCATCAGCAACAATCAAACTTACATACAACTGTCCTTGCAAATGCAAACTCTTCTGCAGAAAGCAATCACTTAGCTGGTTATTTGAGAGACAGAGACTTAACAGGCCTATACCCAGTCTCACCTCTGCAGCTAAGTAGTTGCCAGTTGCAAGATGTTTAAATCTGAACAAGCTGTTCCACTGTCCTGCACCTCCACAGCATGGGTCATGGTGAACCACCTACAAAGAGAATGAGGGCCACAGTCACAAAACAGTGTCCACATCCCAGTCAACAGGTCCCAGCAGCTAACACGGAGCACTGGCCTGTTCATGGAGTACATGTTTCCTGAAAGTACAATGTGAGAGAAAAACAGAATACCCCCTAGTGAGCAAGAGATTGGTCGCAGCTCACTGTGTCTGTGGAATGCTCACACCTGTGAACACTGCCTTCCTACAAAAGGCTTGTTTCCGGCTGGGGGTGATGGCCCATGAGTGAAATCCCAGCACCTGTGAAGCTGAGGAAGAAGGACTACCAACAAGTTCAAGGTCACTCGGAGCTAAATAGTGAGTTCTAGGACAACCTAGGCTACAAAATGAGACCCTGTCTCAAAATGAAAACAAACAAACAAACAAAATGACCCAAACTGGAAAGACTCTGAGGTTTCTCCCATTGTTTGCTCAATTATTCACTCAACAGATGGCAAGGATCTACTACGTGTCAGAACAGCAGGGACAGGGCAGTGGATAAGATGCAAACTTTCATCCTAATGGAAAAGAGAATTTGCAAACATGGAAATAAGTGAGATTTGACTTTCAGCAGGAAGAGGCGAATTCATGCAGGACAGAATGACCTAGAAAAGCTGCTTAAGGGAGCCATCCTCATGGGCCACTCAGAGATGACATGCAAGCTAAGGCCTGGTGACTCCAGGCAGAGGGAACCCTACGTGCTGAGGCCTGGAGGTCTGAGCATCATTAGCCCAAACCACGTGTGCTCCAGAATTTCCCATGAAGCATTTGATGGAAAGGTTTCAGTGTAGTGGTACAGGAACAAAAAAAATACCAAACTAAATTTATGAGAGAATTTTCAAAACTCCTTTTAATAGACTTAGAATATGGAGCACCTACCAGTCAGGGGAGTAATGGTATCTCATTAGTCAGGCCTTTGACGACCTCCCACGGTTGCTATCTGGTATAGCAAAGTTTTTGGAGCACACTGATCAGAAGTTTAGGGGTGTGCGTAAGTGCTGCCCCTTTGTATTTATTTTTGGGCTGCCTCTCAGTCTCCAGCCTTACCCTGATGTGTGAGACCATTTATGGGAAGGGCTTCACACAGCCTTGTAGGCAACTGGCTATGGAGCTGGTGTTGTCCAGATCTTTCCAGCTCCACAGCTTAATGATGACAGTCACCAAGTTTCTTCCCAGTGTCAGGGACTGAACACATGCTTCAAGGTGCAGTGGGATTTTAAGGCCCAAGACATGTTTCAATGTGCTATTTTGAAATGGCAATACTACCTCCATTTTGCTCTAGCTGACTTCTGCTTTACCCTGTGTTTTGCCCAGCTGTTCCCACTGCAGCCAGCCAGGCAGAACATCTCATGCAGACAGTTTCAGAAGTACACTGTTTCGATAATCCTGGGAACTTACAAGTAGCCAGGTAGTATGTCCAGATAACACATCCTCCCACCCTGCTACACCTGCATCTCCGTGGAGCCCACTGTTTCTGCATTCTGAGAAACTTGCTTTTTTTCTAACTGAAACTTTTTATTAATTGAAAAATGTCTTTGTTAACTGACCTGCCCCTGGTCTGGTGTAACTATGGTGATCTGATGTAACTATGGTTATTGGCTTTACTGCTGTCATGATGTAATTGTCCTCAGCTTTATAAACCCTGTACTGCTTCTCCTTGGGGTCAAGAGTTCTCTCTGAGGGAGTCGAGCCCCATCTCTGAGCGCCGGACTCCTGAATCGACCATCACTAAATGTCGTTCCTCTGTGTTAGCTGCTTGGTATCATAGTTTCACCTCTGTCCTAGATCTTGTCCTAATTTTAAGAAGTCCTTTGATGTAATGTTCATAAACCAGGCCCACGGCATTTGCATAAAGTTCATATTTCTTCGTTGTCTCTTTAAGTGTCTAAATTCCTCTTTATACTCTACACTAACTATAGTTATTTTTCTGTGGGCTTTTTTTTTATCATGTACAGAGTAGTTTGTACTGCAATGACTTAAGAGGTACCGTTCACAGTCTCACAATTACCTTAATGTGGGAATCACTTGTACAATATAGACATACTCTGGACAAAATACTTTAACCTAACCTTGCAAACAAAAAGCTAATCTTAGTTTGTTTATAATGTAGACAAGCTCACTGAGCCTTGAGCTCCTCTTGTGAACTGGGAATATGGCCTTAATCCCTCATGATCCTTCCTTGCCCTTGACTCAGAATAACGTACGCGTGTCTGTCTGGTGTGTGTGTGTGTGTGTCTGTGTCTGTGTGTATATGTTTTACATATCAAAAAAGTGCTGAAACAATACAGATTTTCACCAGAAGCAACAGAAATATGAAGATTATCCGATTCATGTTGCAAATGATCGAAGGTATTAAACTGACAATGTCTGCTTATGGTTGTGGTGAGCTTACCTAGATCAACAGGGGTCAAAAGGGACAAAATCCTTCTGATAAGATGATGACCCATTTTTACTTCCCCATTTGAAGCTGGGTATGCAGCTTCAATAAAAGGAAGAGGGAGGCCTTTGTTCAGATGCCAGTTGGATGTACCCTGAAAGAACAGGTGCTCGGAGCCCTCTGGGTACTAAAAAGAATGCCGGGACTCAGGCCACTTGCTCCAGCATCACCGTGATGCAGTGGGGTACACAGCCACCACATTCCTGGGCGCTTTCATTTTCTTGTACTTTCTGATCACTCTTGACCACTGCTCTTTAATCAAGAGCATGAATGGGTTTATTAAAGATATTGTCAACTTGATACAACCACTGTCACCTGGGGGGAGGGAAGCTCGACTGAGGAATTACCCAGGTCAGATGGGCCTGTGGGACATTTTCTTGATTGCTAACAGATGTAGGAGGGTCTAGCCCACTGTAGGCAGGTAGGCCTGGGCTGTATAAGACAGTAGCAGAGTAACCCAGTGAACCAAGCCAGAAACAGCATCCCTGTGGTTCCTGCTTCAGCTCCTGCCCTGACTCCCTCAGTGATGGACTGTGACCTGGAAGTGCATGCCAAGTAAACCTTTCCTCCTTAGCTTGTTATTTTTTTGTTTTGGGTTTTTTCAATATTAGCATTTATCACAACAGAAAGCAAACTGGAAGAGATATAAATGTTATATCTTCCAGAGTAGTCATTAATGTGAAAATATACATTCTATAATGACAACATATTTTCATTTCAATTCCTCTGCTAGACATTAAGTATTACATCCATTTTCAGCCCAAAGAATCTATAAATGTCATTGTAGAACATTATGGATGGTGTTTCAGTTGATAGATTAGATAGACAGACAGATAGATAGATAGATAGATAGATAGATAGATAGATAGATAGATAGATAGATAGATAGATAGATAGATAGATAGATAGATAGATAGATAGATAGATAGATAGATAGATAGATAGATAGATAGATAGATAGATAGATAGATAGATAGATAGATAGATAGATAGATAGATAGATAGATAGATAGATAGATAGATAGATAGATAGATAGATAGATAGATAGATAGATAGATAGATAGATAGATAGATAGATAGATAGATAGATAGATAGATAGATAGATAGATAGATAGATAGATAGATAGATAGATAGATAGATAGATAGATAGATAGATTAGAGATAGATAGATAGATAGATGATAGATAGAGATAGATAGATGATAGATGATGGATGGATGGATGGATGGATGGATGGATAGATAGTTAGATAGAAAGAAAGAAAAGATACGTACATAGGTACTTGATAGACTGTGGACACAATGGTACTAAGTAGACAGATGAGAGATGATAGAGAAATATTTGGTAGGTGAAAGGGTAGGTAGGTGACCGAGAGGATAAAGTTTTCATGACAGAATATCATGGACAGACCGACTTAACAGCACATCTTCTTCCACAGCCGCACAGGTGCTCCTAAAACCACCCTCCCTGGAATCTGGCATCTTCCTGTGTCCTTACATGAGTGTCCCTGCTGCAGCCTTGCCACAAGTTCAAGGCCAGCTTGGGCTACAGAGTAAGTCCCTGTCTCAAAACAAACAAGAAATTGGACGTAATAGACTTGAAAACAGTCCGGAGCCACTGCTATAGGCTAAGATGTCCCTTAAATTTCAAGATTTAAATCTCTTTGGCCACTGACTTGTTCACAAGGACTGTGCACAGCACATCTCCTCCCCATGTAGAAGTTCTGTTCAAGAAAAAGCCATATGGTGCCTGTTAATTACCACCATTCTGCCTGTTTAATTAATGAAAGGTTTCTGAAACACGAACACCACCCCCACCTCCCCACTCCCTCAACCCCCAACCCCCGGTGAGACAGGGTCCTGCTATGCATTCCTGGCTGGCCCAGAGCTCACTATCAGGCCGGCCTTGAACTTGTGGTTATCCTCCTGCCTCAGCCCAAGGAATATATTCTTAACTATGAACCCCTCTGGCTCCAGGGGTGTTCCCAGAAGAAACAAGCACTGTTCTCTGCCATGACTGTGCGGCTTGGGCTCTGCCCCACCTGAAGCAGCCCCCTGCTGCACACAGCACCACAGAGGCACACAGCGTCTGGGCTGGTCAGCACTGAAGAAGTCACAACGGAATTTTTTTCTTTTTCCAACTATTTTGTTTGTGTGTCCCGCTTTTATACTGGGTTGTGACATTTCCAAGTATACAGTGGGCTTTGATCATACTCATCTCCATCTGTCTCCAGCACCTGCCCCTTCCCTTTTCCAAAGAGTTCCCCTTCTGCTTTTTTGTCTTTAAAAAAAAAAAAATCTTTGTTGTACACAGGAAACCTGACCTGTGTCTTTCTGAGTCTGGTCATTGTTCTAAATGGAGTGCTCCAGGTCCAGCCAGTTTCTTGCAAACATGATTTAATTCTTGTTTATAACTGAAGAATGGTCCATTGCGTATTAATTATTTTCTTCACTTATCCATCCGATGCACAATGGATTTTTTAAAAGTAGAGTCAGGGGCTGGGGAGATGGCTCAGCAGTTTAAAGTACTGGTTGCTTTTCCAAAAAACCCAGGTTCAGCTCCCAGCACCCATATGGTGGCTCACAACTGATCATAACTGCAACTCCATGGGATCCAATGCCCTCTTCTGGTCTCCATGGGCATTGCACATACATCATACACTGTGATGCATGCAGGCAAAACACTCATACACATAAAAAAATAATTAAGTGGGGTTGGAGAGATGGCTCAGCAGATAAGAGCACTAACTACTCATGCAGACGACCTGGGTTTGGTTCCCAGCATCCACCAGGCAGTTCACAACTGACCATAACTCCAGTTCTAGGAGACTCCAACATCCTCTCTGCGGGCATTGCATGACACGGGTGCACTTACATACATGCAGGTAATATACTCATATACATAAAGGTAATAAATAAATTTTTTTATAAAGAAGAAAAAATAATAAATAAGTCCAAAAAATTTAACAGTAGAATGAAATACCTGCCCTTATTAAACGTGAGCCTCTATGAGGGGAGGTAAGCCGGCGGACAGACACACCCCACAGAGCACAGGAGAGGGGAGCCGCATCCTTTCATGCTGCTTGAAGAGGCCGTCAGTTCACAAAATTAGTCACCAGCAGATGGGGTAGAAGCACCCAGCGGACGGGGAAGAAGCACCCAGCAGACAGGGAAGCACCCAGCGGACGGGGAAGCACCCAGCAGATGGGGTAGAAGCACCCAGCGGACGGGGAAGAAGCACCCAGCAGACAGGGAAGCACCCAGCGGACGGGGAAGCACCCAGCAGATGGGGTAGAAGCACCCAGCGGACGGGGAAGAAGCACCCAGCAGACAGGGAAGCACCCAGCGGACGGGGAAGCACCCAGCAGATGGGGTAGAAGCACCCAGCGGACGGGGAAGAAGCACCCAGCAGACAGGGAAGCACCCAGCGGACGGGGAAGCACCCAGCAGATGGGGTAGAAGCACCCAGCGGACGGGGAAGAAGCACCCAGCAGACAGGGAAGCACCCAGCGGACGGGGAAGCACCCAGCAGATGGGGTAGAAGCACCCAGCGGACGGGGAAGAAGCACCCAGCAGACAGGGAAGCACCCAGCGGACGGGGAAGCACCCAGCAGATGGGGTAGAAGCACCCAGCGGACGGGGAAGAAGCACCCAGCAGACAGGGAAGCACCCAGCGGACGGGGAAGCACCCAGCAGATGGGGTAGAAGCACCCAGCGGACGGGGAAGAAGCACCCAGCAGACAGGGAAGCACCCAGCGGACGGGGAAGCACCCAGCAGATGGGGTAGAAGCACCCAGCGGACGGGGAAGAAGCACCCAGCAGACAGGGAAGCACCCAGCGGACGGGGAAGCACCCAGCAGATGGGGTAGAAGCACCCAGCGGACGGGGAAGAAGCACCCAGCAGACAGGGAAGCACCCAGCGGACGGGGAAGCACCCAGCAGATGGGGTAGAAGCACCCAGCGGACGGGGAAGAAGCACCCAGCAGACAGGGAAGCACCCAGCGGACGGGGAAGCACCCAGCAGATGGGGTAGAAGCACCCAGCGGACGGGGAAGAAGCACCCAGCAGACAGGGAAGCACCCAGCGGACGGGGAAGCACCCAGCAGATGGGGTAGAAGCACCCAGCGGACGGGGAAGAAGCACCCAGCAGACAGGGAAGCACCCAGCGGACGGGGAAGCACCCAGCAGATGGGGTAGAAGCACCCAGCGGACGGGGAAGAAGCACCCAGCAGACAGGGAAGCACCCAGCGGACGGGGAAGCACCCAGCAGATGGGGTAGAAGCACCCAGCGGACGGGGAAGAAGCACCCAGCAGACAGGGAAGCACCCAGCGGACGGGGAAGCACCCAGCAGATGGGGTAGAAGCACCCAGCGGACGGGGAAGAAGCACCCAGCAGACAGGGAAGCACCCAGCGGACGGGGAAGCACCCAGCAGATGGGGTAGAAGCACCCAGCGGACGGGGAAGAAGCACCCAGCAGACAGGGAAGCACCCAGCGGACGGGGAAGAAGCACCCTCGGCGCAAGCACCCGGCCCCTTCCGGTTTGACGCTCTGGGCTGTTCTGACAGCTGCCTGGCTGGCAAAGATTGTTTACTACTGGGGGTGGGGGCTCCATAAAACAAGGTGAAGACAAAGATTTGCGGCCACACTGGAAACGACAGACCACGTGAATACGTGGGGTTTGCACCTAGAATTTTAGTAAGCCTGCCTTCATTTCTTCCAGCGAATGGTCAACTGGGCACACACTCACCCCTTTCAACACATCCTCGCGGTAGGAACTGAATTTCATGAATAAAGTGATTTTCCAGCTAGTGTTGCAATTGACAGCATTCACCTATTAACAAAGACGTTAAAAGATGTAAGACCAGAGTCCACTCTGTACCGAAATAACCACTGGACAATGAAGTGTGGCCCTCAACAGAAACACCTTCAAAGGACCACTCAAAAGCAGCTGGAGGATACAAGTGCTTAGAATATTAGCAACCCTGGGATGGTGCTCTGGAAAATCAAGAAACTGGATTCTCTCTCTTCCTTCCTCCTCCTCCCCATCTCTCCCCCTCTCTCTCCCTCCTCCCCATCTCTCCTCCTCTCTCTTCCTTCCTCCTCCCCATCTC
>NW_008353365.1:152824-153057 GCF_000622305.1 Nannospalax galili | reverse complement strand
CTCCCCCTCTTCCTTCCTTCCTCCTCTTCCCCATCTCTTCCCCCCCTCTCTTCCTCCTCCTCCCCATCTCTCCCGCTCTTCCTTCCTTCCTCCTCCTCCCCATCTCTTCCCCCTCTCTCTTCCTCCTCCTCCCCATCTCTCCCCCTCTTCCTTCCTTCCTCCTCTTCCCCATCTCTCCCCCTCTCTTTCCCTTCCTCCTCCCCATCTCTCCCCCTCTCCCTTCCTTCCTCCTC
>NW_008353365.1:148016-150446 GCF_000622305.1 Nannospalax galili | reverse complement strand
TTAAGGGCACTGGTTGCTCTTGCAGAGGACCTGGGTTCAATTCCCAGCAGCAACTTGGCAACTAACAATCATCTGTACCATAACTCCAGTTCCAGGAGATCCAAAGCCTGACCTCCACAGGCATTACACAACATGGGTGCACTTATATACATGCAGGCAATACACTCATGCACATAAAATAAAAATAATTAATAAAATATTAAATAAATAAATTGCAATTTCAAAAGGACTTCTGTTGGGCTTATGAGGTGGCCATGTAAAAATTCAGGCTGGGCTTGTGCTGAAGATACGGTCATTTGCAGTCACTCAGACTTTGAAGTAGCATCAGGCACCACAAAAAGAACATCATGACAGGAATCAACACACCAGCGCTACCTCCGCTAGAAATCCAAGGCTTATCGTTTGATAAACCAGCCAATCTGCTTGCTTCCCAGAATTGTTCCCTAAGTACTAAAATTTTCTACTGACTTAAAAAAAAAAAAACCAATCCATCCTCTTCAGATTTTTTAAATCTACCATCAAGGTAAAGAACCCTTGTTTTCTTAGAACAAGCTTGAAAACTTCTCAATCATACAGAGGAAATGGAAATGAGCTATTTATATTTTCTGTTCGTGGCTGTCCCCAATGAATTTCTAGAATTCAACAGCAAGCAAGAATTTTCTATACAGCTGAGACTTGAGAGACCAAGGGATCCATTTTTCCCCCAAACCATGCATTCCCACCAGACACCTAGTAGAAGGAAACTGACAGTTTAGGGTCCAAGCACCTATCCCCCAGTCTGTCACCTGTATCATTCTTTACCTGATTAGAACAAAGAACAGCTTACCAACTATATATAACCTAAATCATAACTCATTACTCAATAGTAAACCATAATTTTTAAATTCCTCTAAACATTACAATTTCCTCTTCTTAGCATAACACGCTTTTAAGGAAACTCAGTAATAATTAAACCACTTGAAGTGACAGTATTTGCAAATGCCTTCAACAAATTACAGTATGTCATATGTTTTTAAACTATCTATTCCTAGCAAAGAAAACCAGAGCTTCAACGACACGTGTGGCTGGTGCAAGGCTGGGGGTGCTGACCTTGCTTAGCACGTCCATCACCGACAAAGCTACACAGAGGTGAGCAAACACAGTGACTATTTCAGCAAGCAGCAAGATGGTTCTGGCCTTCCAGCAGTGCGTGTGAGCGCATCCAGGTAAAGATAGCTTACGGCATTGTCTGTGCCCACTGAGACCAACAGTTTGAGTGGGAGGCTCGCTTCTGTTCTGCTTTTCTACCAAAACTAATTGTCTGCAGTAGCTGGTTACATTCAACTCTACTGATCCTCAAGTGGCTCATAAGCAAGGGAGGGGAGGGGAAAGCGTAAATAAGCAAAATGAATTAGCAAAACGCACAGCTGATCTACCGGCTGAGAGCTAGCCTGTCGTTTCCTTGAATTCTTTCAGAGTTTGAGCTCAGGTTTGGTTTGATTTGATGCTTCGTTTTCATGGACCACCTACAGTCTGGAAGGTGGAGACTTGGGGGTTGGAAACAGCGTCGCAAGGAAAGATGTCCAAGACATGGAGAGTTCACAAACTGCAACATCAGCCCTTGAATAATTGAGAGTTGATTGTAATTAACCACATATTCAAATTAAAATATGTGTCATGCTCACAGCATACAACACTTAATGTCAAAAGTAAAGGGGGGGTAGACTGATTCTCTAAGGAATCCAACACATTCCTGCATGCCATGCGTCACGAACCTTACCTAAGGAAGACATCACCAGATAAGTTATTAACCCAATTAAATCATGGAGCTTGTGTCCTGTGGAATTGAATTTGCATTTTAAATTTCACTGGAAAATTAGATTTGTTATAGAAAGAAGACATTTTTAACACAAGAAAGACCTTCAGAAACATCAAAGATGTAACCTAAGTATTGACTGAGAAAACTGACAGGAGAAGCGTATTTCATGTCGCTCTGGCTTCATAATGCTGACTTTTTACATCTCAAGTATTGGCCACCTGGCTCAGTAGTTGTAAGGTGTTCTGTTGGTCATCCAGCCTTTACTGAGCATCTTCCCAGTGCTAAAGACTAACACAAAAATATCAAACTATCAGCTGGGTGTGGTGGTGCACCTGTAATCTCAGCACTCAGGAGGCTGGTGCTGAGGCAGAAGGACTACTTCAAGTTTGAGCCCAGCCTGGGCTATATAGCAAGTACCAGGCCATCCAAGGATATAATGAGATTCTTCCTCAATAGATAGATGATACACAGATAGACAGAAGGATGATGGATGATAGATAGATAGATGGATGATAGATAGATAGATAGATGATAGATAGATAGATAGATGATAGATGGATGGATAGATAGATGATTGATAGATAGATAGATGATAGATGGATGGATAGATAGATAGATCGATAGATAGATAG
>NW_008353365.1:146703-147905 GCF_000622305.1 Nannospalax galili | reverse complement strand
TAGATGATAGATGATAGATAGATAGATGATAGATGATAGATAGATAGATGAGAGATAGATAGATAGATGAGAGATAGATAGATGAGAGATAGATGATAGATAGATAGATAGACAGACAGACAGATGATGAATGGATGGATGATAGATAGACAGACAGACAGACAGACAGACAGACAGATAGATAGATAGATAGATAAATGAATAAATAGGAAGGCAGGAAGGAAGGAAGGAAAGAAGGAAGGAAGGAAGGAAGGAAGGAAGGAAGGAAGGAAGGCGATAGATAGATAGATAGATAGATAGATAGATAGATAGATAGATGGATAGATGAGACTGATTGGTTGATAGATCTATTTTTCCTATGGAAATCTTTCACATGCTGTAAAAATATTTTATCAATGGCTAAAATTCACTGCCATGAGCACCACCCACTTTAAATATAGTTGCCATCAGTGAGTTGACAGGAGACCTTCAGCCCCTCGCACTTGGCTCGTCTATTATGACACAGACAGTGAAGAGTCGACCATGAAACCACCACATGGAATACTGTCACGATTCTAACGGTCCTCTACTCATGAGTGGGCACCGTTTTGAAGCACGGTCTTTTCCTTGCAAGCAAGCTTGCTCCTGATCAGGTGAGGAGGTAAACTCTCCCTCTTCAAGGAAACCTCAGCCAATCTTAGGGCTGTTTCCTTCCTTTAAGCACACTCTGGCTGGAGGTGATTCTAAATGGAGATGAATTCTGTCTTCTTGTGATATCTGAGCACAATCTATACTATAAATAAACACACTGAACCTAGAAAAAATACCGGCATAAGCAAGATATGGTGGTGCATGCCTTTAATCCCAGCATGATGCAGGAGGCAGAGGCAGGCAGATCTCTGAGATCAAGGCCAGCCCGGTCTACATAGCAAGTTCCAGACCAGCTGGGGTTACAGGGAGACTCTGATCAAAAATAATTTCATTTAATAGTCATACATATATAATGTGTTTTCAGTAAATATATCCCCCATTCTATATCCTATTCTACATCACTTTTCTCTCACAAATTCATGTGGTCTGTCTTTTTTTTTTTTTTTTTTTTTTGTTTTTTTTAGACAGGGTCTCCCTGTAGCCCCGGCTGTTCTGGAACTTGCTATGTAGGACAGGCCAGCCTTGAACTCACAGAGATCCTCCTGCCTCTGCCTCCTGAGTGCTGGGATTAA
>NW_008353365.1:144026-146282 GCF_000622305.1 Nannospalax galili | reverse complement strand
AAGCATAAAAATTTGCTCCTTAATAATTAGTAGATGTGAAAAACATTACCATTGAAATCTACCTGATGACTTTATATCCATACTCAGATGCCAAGGAGCTCAGAAAGTAACCAACTGTAATAATAATCAGATATAAAGAGATTAGACATGCATGTGCAAACATCTTAATGTCAGTTGCATTAAAATTGAATTTTTCTGTATGAAACTGTGTATTTTAACAATGAAATGGAGATTTTTTTAAAGGTTAAAATCTCATTTAATTTTATGTCTTATAGGGTTTATACTGATTACAATATTATATAACTGTAATAATTCAACTCTAAACCTTAAAATTTACAGCCAATTTTGAAAGAGATGCGTCTTAGCTCAGGAAATTGTTATTGAATATGTCAATGCTGTTGTAATGAAATGCTTCTTCTAAATATGTGGTTATGAAATAAGTTTTTTTTTTTGGTCTTTTTGAGACAGGGTCTCCCTGGAGCCCCAGCTGTCCTGGAACTCACTATATAGACCAGGCTGGCCCTGAACTCAGAGATCTGCCTGCCTCTGCCTCCCAAGTGCACCCCATCCATTCTTAATGTTTGTCCATCCACAAAAGTAGAATCTGTTAGTAACAACCAGGACACTGAAATAACACACCCACCTCTTCCATGTGCCTACACGCCTCTGCCCACAGGACCCACAGACGGCCCCAAGTCTTGCCCTAGGCTCAACAGCATCACAAGAAGGCCCTGACTTCCTGCTTCTCAGAGGCTTGCAGAATGACCAGTTCTCACCCCTCCCTTCTCCACACAGCCATGGACAGAGTCATTCCAAAATATACCCTTACTGGGTAGAAATGTTTTCACAATCATTCAAAGGATTCTGGTACTCACAAAATGAGAGAGAAGTTATTTCAAAATAAGAGGCAAGTCTTTAACCGGAAAAAAAAAATTCAGCTTTGTGCAGAACTCATGGTCAGACCTTGGTCTCACTGCATCAATAAAGTCATAAAAATCCAAGCGCTTTGGAGATAGTTCAGTTAGTATAGAGCTATTGAGGGTCTGAGTTCAGATCCTCAAAACCCATGGTTTTTTCTTTTTAAAAAAAAGGGGGTGTGGTGGGGTGCACCTGCAATATTAGCACTTGGGAAACAGACAGGCAGATCCCTGGGGCTCACTAACCAGCCAGCTTAGATGAATCCATGAGTTCCAGGCCAGTGAAAGATCCTGTCTCTGCAAACAAGGCGGACAGAGCCTGAGGAACAACACTTAAGATGAAGTTGACCTCTATCTTACACACACACACACACACACACACACACACCAAGCCATGGAAACCCTCAAGCCTGAGCTTGTACCCCTAGGTTCCAAGTTAAAGCACAAGGCTCAGCCCCTAGTTGATCAGGCAAACATTTGTACTCCAAGCATTTGACACAGGACATCAAAACCCAGTGAGGATATGCAGTCCCCCAGTGCTGAGGGTACCCTACCCCCCATGACTAAAAGAAACCCATCTGCAAGGCCTGTCAGGGAATGGTTCTGCCCTGTGCTTTGGAATATCGTCATCAGCCATGACAAGATATCAGGAGGTATTATTGTAAGGAAATTGTTAGGGCTACTGTTTGCCACATCAGTGTCCTCTGTATGAACACTCAGAGGAACACTTACCTGGCTTCTGAGAACGGCTATGCTTCTAGACCTCGGGGTCGGCACTGTGCTGTGGGGCTCCCCTGATGGTGCCACAACAGTGTCTTCCCCTGTGGCTAAGCAGGTAACAGAAAGACTCTGGGCCAGAGCTTGCCAGACTTCACAACCCAGGTTTTATAAACAAGGCTCTCCCTGACCTCACCTTACCATCCACCTATTATTTTCCCTCAGCCCTACTGCCTTAGTGGCTTGGGCTTTATCTTGCCATGTGGTGTATTTTTTGGAAAATGTCTTACATTCTTTTTTGGAACAAGGCGGGGCACTTACTAACAAATAACCAAATACAAAGGTCTAAATGAAGCTCTTACAGAAGGAATGCAGCAGAGACAGACCAGGGTGTGAGTGGACTGAAGACCTATGAGCAAATGACTGTCAGCAGCTAAAAGCACAATTTGAAAACTTTCTTCTCTACCAGATGAAAAGATAAAGGTCCCAATGTCCAACATTAGCCCAGCAATCTAAAGAACTATTTCTTACAGGTCGTCAGAAATTATTTCCCGGCTGACTTCCTTTTGGTATAAGAACTTAAACATGCACCAAGGCTGGACCATCTTTCTGGGTGTACATC
>NW_008353365.1:139783-143015 GCF_000622305.1 Nannospalax galili | reverse complement strand
ATCTCACCCAACAGCTTTCTATTCTCTGATTCATTCTGTTTTTGTTCCAGCTCTGCAGCATGCTAAAAGGAGATGATCAAACATCCAGTTGGGAAGCAGAGCAATCAGAGAAGATAACTTGCAAACAAATATTTTTGCTGACAGAATATAACTACAATAGAACAGACCAGCGGCGTACCATACAGCCTGGGAAATGAGGTAGGGGCAATCTTTAAATTATTATAACACAGGGTGACAACTTCACAATTTATGCGGAATGCAGCCACACCTGTCTTCAGCCATTTCTATAGTAGAAATTTCAGTAACGTAGCAGAGTCTGTGGTCTTATGAACTTCTCTACAGAGTAATACAAGCTTCCAGAATAGTAGGTGAATTAAAGTCTCAAAGTATAGTTTTCAATTCTAAAACTAAAAAGTAGTATTTATTTTTATGTGTGTGTGCGTGCATGAGTTATATATACCACGTGCATGCAGAGGCCTGCAGAGGCCAGAAGAGGGTGTCAGATCCCCTGGAACTGAAATTACAGAGGGGTGTTAACTGCCTTGTAGGTACTATGAACAGAATCTAGGTCCTCTGCAAAAGCAGCCAGTACTCTGAACTACTGAGCCATCTCACCAGCCACAGTAACTGGAATTTCAATAATATAAAATTAAGTACTATCAATTTCATACTCAGCCAAACAAGAAAGATTCACCTTCAAATTATGTTTTTTTATAATGTTTCAGGGGAAAAAATTAAGTACTATAACAAATAAAATATAACTAGATTTTATAGTCCAACAGAAATTCTTAATTTCTTTTCAGTTTGGTGAGAAGTCTGGCACACCCTAAAAAATAACAGTAGAAATGTGCTTCCTACAAGCCAGGAAATAAGTAGTCACACCCTACAGCTCAGAACCACCTTCCACTCCACAACATGCCTAAGAGCTATCTGAAACCTCTCTGCATTGAGCTAAGCAGCAGATCAGAAAGCTCTGGCAGGAGCTCTGTTCTCCCGGTGGCTGGTCCGGCCTCGGCCAGGCCGGAGCAGCCCCTCCTCACCTGCAGCTTCTTCAGCAGGACGGCCTCCGTCTGGTTCCCTTGCTTAGCCTGCTTGGCTTTCCAGTACTGCTTCTGGGCAGAATATCGGTTCATAGGACACACCTTGAAGAGGCAGTCTAGGGCGGAAAACAGCACCATAACTAAGACCGCCATGTTCCTAACGTATCCATCCAATCCTAGTTCAGACATCTTGGAATCTCTTAGAGGAAGACACTCAAGGGTCAGATCAGTCATTCTCCAGATAATTCCTGAACTCACTCTATAATACCCTTTTCAAATAACTATTTAGTCTCAATGAAAACACCCTTCGTTACCTTTTTTAAAGTATTTTACTTATTTTTTTAAGGTTATACTGGCTTATTTATTAGTTCCACAATTTCTCAGTGAGCACTATCTGCTAGGAAGGTTCTGAGGACACAGCAATGAACCATATGTATTATGATTCTGGTTTTTTTTTTCACTTTTTTTTTACTTTTAAAAAAATTTTAATGACTACATGATTAGAAGAAGCATTTCATTATCTTAACATTCAGTAACACACTCCAGAGCAAGAGTACATCTCAAGTGGAAGTAGGTGCAAGATTCTAGGTTCACAGTTGAATAATATAGTTATATGTGGAGAGCCACAGCCTCCGCCGGTCTTCAAAAAGACCAAAAAAAAAAAAGATCTCCATTTCATTTTAGAATATAATGTTCCTTGCAGAAAGACTCATTGTTTTTGCTACTGTCCTGGTTTGTTTCTTCATTGCTGTGACAAAACACTCTGACCACTACCAAGTTGGGGAGGAAAGGGGTTATTCAGCTTACATCTCCCAGGTCGCAGTTCATCAGGGAGCCCAAGGTAGGAACTCGGGGCAGGAACCAGGAAGCAGGAGATGGAGCACAGGCCATGGAGGAACGCTGCTTGCTGGCTTGCTCTCCTGACCCCTGCTCAGCCTGCTTTTGTATGCAACACAGGCCCACCTGCCCAGGGGTGGCACCACCCACAGTGGGCTGGGCCCTCCCACATCACTCATCAAAAAGATGCCTCTCAGACATGGCCACAGGCCAGTCCAATAGAGAAAATGCCCCAATTTAGGCTCCCCCAACCCAGGTGTGTCAAGTTGACACTAAAGCTATCCAGCACAGCTACCGACACTGAGATGTTGGCGCATGCATCTCTAATCTGTATGAATCTGATTATTCCTAGTCATAATTGGTTGCACTAGGATCCTTGGCACCTCTGTATGTCTGTAAGGTCATCGGGTAGATTTCGATGGTAATGTTTATCACCTCTACTAATTAACATGATGTAAATTTTTATGTTTCCTCCTCAAATATTACTCATTTTTTAAAATTTTGATTTGTGTATCACACAGAACATCCCGAACCATCTTATTCAACTATACACCCACCTCCCAGATGGCACCCTCCCATAGCATCCCTCCCTCTACTTGAGCCCTTATACTCTGATATCCCTGCTACTGTCTGCTGTGTTGTCGGCACCCCAGCCATTCCCTATTGCATGCTCTTCTGGTGAATCTAGTCAGCCTATCTACAGGTCTTTGTTTTGGGAGGGTCAGCTGTTCCTCTTCTAACAGCAATCAGTTGTCAATGCTCCTTTAGATAAGATTAGGGTCTGCTGTTCATTTTCCCAGTACTATGCTGCTGGGTTACTATTTGGGACTCCCTTTGGTCACCCTGGCCAACAATTCAAAAGAAGGTATCTCCTATCTGGCATTGTTGCTTGTTATATAGCCTTTAGCTATATATATGGACTCTTAAAATTTTATATTGGCCCTTTAATCTTTGGTTTTTCTTTCCTTTTGAGGGTTTAAGGCCCTACAGTTGGCCCAGATAAACCAATTTATTTTCACTCTTAAGGCCATTTGAGGATCTGGCTGGCTTCGCTTGGACGCATGGAGGAAATGATTCCTCTGTGCTGACCCTCCTCTTTGTAGAATGGACACTGGTTCAAGTCATTCTCGTGGGGTCTCCTCGGCCTCCTTGATCAAGAGGACTGGTGACCCACCATAATTACAGGACATTTTGAGAGAGGCTCATAGTCCCCTGGAATTGGTCGACCTAGGAGGGCAAGGAGCAAAAACTGTCCTTTATGTCCCTTTGACCAAATTATTATAGGCCTCAAAGTATGTCTGTTAAACATCCAAGAAGGTTAGTTCCATCAGTCTGGTACTTTTAATTACTGTGTG
>NW_008353365.1:139002-139457 GCF_000622305.1 Nannospalax galili | reverse complement strand
AGGTCCTACTCAATCATGGTTGGCTACACTTGGAAGCATGGAGAAAATGTTTCCTTTATGTTGACCCTCCTCTTTGTAGACTGGACACTGGTTCAAGTCCATCTCATGGGGTCTCCTCATCCTCCTTGATCAAATGACAGGTGACCCACCACAAGTACAAGACATTTAAAGAGATGCTCATAGTCCCCTGGAACTAGTCAAACTAGGAGGGCAAGGAGCAAAAAGTGTCCTTTACATCCCTCTGGCCAAATTATTACAGGCCTCAAAGTATGTCTGCTAAACATCCAAGAAGGTTAGCTCCACCAGTCTGGTACTATTAATTACTATGTGTCATGTAGATAATCTTGGGCAAAGACCAACTATTCTCAGGTAAACCTTACCTAGACATATATTTCTTGATCTGCTATGTATAATTTGTCAGTAGGTTGTAGGAGTAATATGGTTCCCTCTGGTTT
>NW_008353365.1:100666-136099 GCF_000622305.1 Nannospalax galili | reverse complement strand
TGGTAAACCTGATAGAATGCATGGAATTATTTCAATCTTTTTGTATTTGTTGAGGTTTGTTTTGTGCCCCATATATGGTAGATTTTGGAGAAGGTTCCATGGGGTACTGAGTAGAAAGTATGTCCTTTGGTGCTTGGGTGGAACAAGCAGCTCACCTGGCATCCACAAGCAGGAAGCAGAGAGAAACGCATGCATCTGCTAGCTCTCTCTCTCCACTCACACAGCCCAGGATCCCAGTCAGGCAGTGGTGCCACTCAGGGTGGACAGGTCTGCTCACCTCAATTCACACCATCAAGATAATTCCTCACAGGCAGGCCCAGAGGCCCATCTCCAAGTGGATTGTACATTCTGTCTAGTTGACAATTCATGCTGACCAGAACATACGGCAAGGCAGCACCGATATTGAGAATCTAAGCACTATCTCCATTTTTCTCACCAAAAAGTACCTAACTCAGTATTTAAAACAACTGTTACTAATTAGAATCACTTTTCCAGTATTCATCATAGAAACAAAATTCAGTTGACTCAAATATCCATTTAGTCATATTATTGACTATTCTGATGCCATAAATGATCAGTAGATATGATCAAAAGTTTTAAGGAATTTAAGAAAATAAAAAGAAGATGTAATGACTTTTTATATACCTTACAGTTATGAACAAAAACTCTACTTCTTTAAAATTTTTATGTGGGTGCACACATGTGCAAGTCAGAGGACAGCTTGCAGGAGTCCATTGTCTCCTGCCACATCAGTTCCCTGAATCAAACCCAGGTTGTCTGGCTTGACAGCAAGCGCCTTTATGCACTAAAACATCTTGCCAGCCCCACCAATTCTATTGATTGGCCCTTCTCCCTATACAGAAAATTAATTGATCATTTCTAGCTTAAAAATATTTACATGGAGCTACAGAGGTGGCTTAGTGGTTAAGAGTTGCTTGCTGCTTTTGCAGGAACTGGATGGAGTTCAGCTCCGAACACCTATGCTGGTGGCTCACAACCGCCTATAACTCCAGCTCTAAGGGATCCAAAGCCCTCTTCTGATCTCCGAGGGCACCTGCACACACACACACACACACACGCACACACACACACACACACGCATGCATGCACACACACACACGCACACACACACACGCATGCACACACACGCATGCACACACACGCACACACACGCACACACACACACACGCATGCATGCACAAATTAAAATTAAAGTAAATCTTTTTAAAAATACTAATCTGGATAAATAGGTTTGTTAGGTGCAGGGCCTTGCACATGCTAGGCAAGTACCGTACTGAGATATACCCCAACCCAGGAATGGATAGTTTATACGTAGCAGAAAACAGACACCTTAGAACCACTAAACACAGGCTGGGAGACCACTGCTCTGAAATATGGCACAGAATTACCCAGCACATGCCTCAAAGACCAAAGGCTAGAGTTGGGAGATGTTGTCCTTGGCAGTGTATCTTATAAGGCCCAGAAACTATTTCCTACATATTGGCAACTACAAAGAGAGTTATGCAGTTTTTGAAGCCCAGATACTAAGATTGATCACAAACCAGGCTGAAAGAATGTCCCTCAGTTAATGCACAGATTCTTTTGACAAGCATCAGGCAAATGACAAAACTACATTGTTTTGGTGCAACAAAAACACAAATTAATGTCCACACGACAATAATCTATTGTCCACACAGAACCCTATAATCCGCTGTCCATCTGTCTGAACTCATTCAAACACAAAAAGAGAAGAAATTGGCCCCTCACCATTACTACAGATTCCTAACACAGTTCATTGGTCTTCTGACTGAGAAAATACCTTTCCTGTACATTTCGGAACACCCCAATAGCATTCCTGGTCAATGGCATCTTCGGGCAGCTAGCAAGCATCGGTGTGGATGGTGTTGTGGCCACACACCCCTGAACACACGGCTGAGGTGGTTAAACGGCACCAAACATCCAGCTATGTTAACTGCAATCCTCCACAGACATTCTGCCTGAACTACTGGGTGTTGTCAGGACTCAGCCCTTGCTCTACGATGGCTCACAGTGGACTTGAAGTTCTGAGGGCCTGTGGGTGATACTGACATAAAGATGCATTTGGTCAACTTCAGGCAGAAGTCAGAGAACAGACTAATTTCAGACAAGGGGTAGCAACTCTGCAAGGTGCAGAAGGTTCCGGTACCTTCTAACACAACTGTACAAAGGCAGTGCAGAAAACCAGCACCTTGGCTGTGACGCACAAGATGAGGGTGGACGATGAGGTCGGGATCTGCAGAGATGGGCCCCAGGCCCTGGAGCAGGAGCCAGGGACTGTGGAAAGTGATGGGTTCTCAAAGAGTTTCAAGCATGCACAGCACAAAAGACGACAGGGACAGGGGAAGGGAGACCAGCACAAAGGTCCACTGACACACCAACGGGATACAGTGGGGAGCTGAGCCAGGCTGGGCGGGTGAACTGCTTACTACCCTAGTGGATGTGGGGCAGGAGGACAGTGAAAGGGTGGAGGGAAGCTGGTCAGACGGGGAAGCTTCCACCCAGTCCACCTGACACGCACAGCCTCCTACTGCAACAGCCTTCTCTGTGACAGGGCCTTAGTCCACTGCCCCTCGGCAATCTCCCACAGGGACATCTCGTTTTATGACAGGGAATACACGGGTAAACTAAGATGCGTGCCAGTTTGGGCCGGAAGGAAAGAACACAAGTCAAGCATCTTTTTTTTAATATTTTATTTATTATTTTATGTGTATGAGTGTATTGTCTGCATGTATGTGAGTGCACCCATGTCGTGCAATGCCGTTGAGGTCAGACGAGGGCTCCGGATTCCCCTGGAACTGGAGTTAAGGATGGTTTGTAGCTGCCATGTGGGTGCTGGGACTCAAACGCGGTTCCTCTGCAAGAGCAGCCAGTGCTTTTAACTGTTGAGCCAACTCTCCAGACCCTAGGTCAAGCATCTTTAAAAAGCTGTTATTGCCAGGCATGGTGGCACACGCCTGTAGTCCCAGCACTCGGGAGGCAGAGGCAGGCAGATCTTTGTGAGTTCAAGGCCAGCCTGGTCTACATAGTGAGTTCCAGGACAGTTGGGGCTACAGGGAGACCCTGTCTCAAAAAGACCAAAAAAAAAAAAAAGAAATATCTGCTACTCCTGAGCTGGTCAAATGCTTTGTCCCATGCTAAATTTATGGCATAGTAAAAGTGTTACTAACACCTGCCGCACCTAATTCTCAGGACTGCTGAGGTAGACAAAATGCCTGTGTGAAAGTTCCCTGCACTCTTTAAAGCCCTGGTACAAACGCCAGGCGGTGCTGTTAACACGGCCTCATCCTTCAGCAACTCAGTAAGATGAAGATGAAGAGAAGCAAGCTCAGGGAGCCAACCTGACACACCCCACGACTGCACAATGACAGGGGTCCACCCTTTCGGTGGAAGCTGCCCTGGTGCTTATATAAAAAGTTCTCAGTCTCTGGAACAGAATGGTGGTTGAGCAGAGGAAACAATTTTCGTTGTCAAGTAATATATTTTTAAATGTTCAGGTAAAGTCCCAGTACCAGCGTGGGTGGGGCCTCGAAGCCAGCTTTTACCTGCAGGCAGAATTAGGCTAATTCAGGCTTAGCCAAATTCCTCCACCTTTGCTTTTTTTTGGGGGGAGGGGGTCTTTTTCGAGACAGGGTCTCCTTGTAGCCCCAGCTGTCCTGGAACTCACTATGTAGACCAGGCTGGCCTTGAACTCACAGAGATCCGCCTGCCTCTGCCTCCCAAGTGCTGGGAGGCCAACTTTGCTTTTAAAGGTAGCTCCCTAGTAAGTGGGGTGTGGTGGCTCACACCTGTGACCCCACCACTCAGAGGGCTGAGGCAAGAGGACTGCTGTGAGTTTGAGGCCAGACTGGGTGACAATGTGAGACTCTGTCTCAAAAACTTAAAGTAAGCTCTTTATATTTCTGGGTCTGCTACAGATTCTCTGACCAGAAATTGTCTCCATGTCATTTTTTAATCAGGTATTTCAAAACGCAATAAATGGCTCAGTAGTTAAGAGCCCTCACTGCTCCTTCAGGAGACCTGGGCTCAGTTCCTAGCACCCATATAGCAGCTATAACTCCAGTTCCAGGGGATCCAACGCCCTCTTCTGGCCTCCACAAGTATTGCACATGCACATGCTATACATACAGGCAAAACACTCATATACATAAAATTAAAATAAATCATTTTAAAACTAAAATTCAATGATTTTTTTTAAAAAGGAGACAATAGCCTCACAGAAGAAGCACAAATAAAAGTGATTTGTGTTTAAAAGCAATAAAGCCCTTTAGCCGGGCGTGGTGGCACACGCCTTTAATCCCAGCACTTGGGACGCAGAGGTAGGCGGAGCTCTGTCAGTTCAAGGCCAGCCTGGTCTACATAGTGTGTTCCAGGCCAGCTGGGGCTACAGGGAGACCCTGTCTCAAAAACAAGACCCCCCCCGAAAAAAAAAACCAAGAAAGTCCTTCTAATGGTGTGTGGCAGAAACTCCACACCAGGTCGCCACACCTGGCGTTAACCTCCACACCCAAAACCCTGTAAATCCAGCACCAACCGACCCACACCTCCACTCCCAACAGCCACCTACACAGGTTTGAAATGTTTTGCTTTGTACCTCTACAGCACTTCCTAAAACATTTGTCTCTCAGGCAGTTTCTGTCCCCCAGCACTCCAGCCAAGACTAGGTGTGTAAACGTCAGCTGGGCCATGCCGGGGACTCCTTTGGCTGTGGGTGGAAAGAAAACTTGCTTTCTCTTCCTCCTCTTCCTTAAAAGTGTCTTCAGGCTTAAATGAAGCAGCATCCCCAGCACTCCAGCCAAGACTAGGTGTGTAAACGTCAGCTGGGCCATGCCGGGACGCCTTTGGCGGTGGGTGGAAAAAAAACTTGCTTTCTCTTCCTCCTCTTCCTTAAAGGTGTCTTCAGGCTTAAATGAAGCAGCATCCTAATCCCTCCAAAGTGCCTGTCTTCCAACAAGCTGAACGTTTAATAAATGCTCTTCCACACGGGCTTGTAAAAGTGATTACAGGGACTTAGCTGCCAAAGGCTTCGCTTCTTGCACGTGGAGGGGGTGGGAAGGAACAGGCTCTGGGACTTTCCCTCTCTAGAAGAGGATGATTCACCCGGGACCAATGGAGAGCCGAAAGCACTCTCTCAGGTAGAGAGGACAGGAAGAACGGTCACAACTCAGACTTGATCACAGACCGCATGCACTCATTAGGCCAAAGATAGAACCATAACTCTGTTTCTGCTTTTCCGTTTCTCCAAGAAACCTATTCTGAAATACAGTGCCTGTATAAAACTCTTTATATTGAGAAGTTATAAAAGGAGTATGTTTTGCTTAAGCATGGAAATTTCAAACCAAACATCTACCTGCGCTTTGCCTGAGAGAGGCAGACTAAGGTGGATAGTGTGCTACAAAGGCCAGGCAAAATGTAGAGCCTGTGTTAAGAAACACTAGAGAGGCTGGAGAGATGGCTCAGTGGTTAAGAGCACTGGCTGCTCTTGCAAAGGACCCAGGTTTGATTCCCAACATGCACATGGACACTAACAACCATCCATAAGTCCAGTTCCAGGGGATCTGACGCCCTCTTCTGACCTCCGTGTGCACTGTACCATGACACAGGTGCACTTCCATACACGCAGGCAATACACTCATACACATAAAATAAAAACTAAAAAATAATAATTTTGTTTTAAAAAGAAAGAAAACTCTAGAGCAAATCAGGACACATGGCCAGCACCCAGGAAAACAGCAATGCCATTTCCTCTAGCCGAAAGCCAGGTACTGTACTGAAGAGGAAAAGAAAAGGTCTTTCATAGCTACAGGCTTGGTGTGAAAACTCAGGAGACTCAGATAAAATCCAGCCTCCTGTTCTTTGAGATAAAGAAGCAAAAACTTGGGAGAGTGAGATGCAGAGGTCTTTCCTGATTAAATCTCCAGATAGAACACATTACAAATGTGAACAAGTTCAACCACAGACGGGATGTTTGAATGCCCTGACAAGCGACTGCCTGACTGCATTAGTCATCTTCTTGAGACTGTGACAAAGTACCAGAGACAATCAACTTAATAGGTGCAAGGTTTCTTTTGCCATACGACCTGTTGTCTTCGGGTCTATGGTGTCACAGTAGATCATGGTAGCAATGTGTGATGAAGGGAACTTCCTCCTCATCATAGACAGAAAGCAAAGAGAGACAGGGAGGGGTTGGGGTAGCAAAAGCCCCTTCAATGGCACACCTTCAATGACCTTACCCCCTTCCACTAGGCCCATCCTGCTAAAGGCTTCCCCACTTGACACTTGGGCCCCAAGCCTTCTACACATGGATTTGGTGGGACACTAAGATCCAAACTACAGCAGTGAACTTGAGCAGTAAAGACCTTATAGTCACACTAGGTTCACACATAGCCGATCAGCAAACACTGTAAACAGTAAAGAGTATATTACAGAAAAGTCATTTCCTCCTCACTGTGCCCCCAACCAGCCAGGGTTGTCAGCTCCGTGTTCCAGAGCTGAAAATGGGCTTCTTACATCCTCGAAGTAGGTAAGGAGTTGAGCTGGATTTGAACAGGAGCCTCTGAGCCCAATTCTACACACAGCTGCTACTCCGAGGAACCACTCACAGGTCTGTTCGCGCTGAGACAAATTCTGTCTCCAGTTAAATGTTGTTCAGAATTCTACCTGTGCATCATGAGGTCATTCAGAACAAACCAGACCCAGCTTCCAAAGAAGAACCCTTGTCCCAACAGACTTCTTCTGAGCTTCCACTGATCACTACAGCAAGATCTCCTTGAAAAGTACTGCTCATCAGGGTCTATTATCACCATAATAGAAGTGGTTGATCAAGTCCTTAATGTATCCATCAAGGACAGACAACGGAAAAATACTGACCAGCGAGAAATGGCTTGCTTCTCATCCATCCTACCGCAACTTTTAGAAAAATGCAATACATATATGCATATGTAACATATACACATACACATATATATGCAATAGTTAGAATACATCAAAATAAACTAATGAATGGTTTCTCATGAGAAACTTAATGTACATGTAATAAAATAAGTGATGACACACCCATGAGAATGTTACAAAATCTTATTCTCAAGGAGATGAATTACCTGATTCAGATATTAAGGAGCAAGTACCCAAGAACAAAGCTCCATTTGAGACAGGAAATAGAATTTAAATGCATTAAGGATAATTTACATTCTTGTTAAGGTTTAGATTTCGGCGTTCAACAAACGCTGAAATTCCACTCTCCAAGTGGAATTCACTATCAAAAAACTTACAATGTAAGATTTTTCAATTAATTTTCAAGGGCTATGCCCCACTGAAAATTAAAAAGATGTAATGAATAGATTCTGGAATCAAATGCAAGTTTCTAAATTTCATTTCAGAAACGTAAGATCTAAAAGAGAAGAAAAGGAGAATTTACACACAGGCACATATGCATAGTATACTATACCTTCTGTGACAAGTGTTCATACAGAGGTATTTATTTCTACGATGCCTCTGTTCTAGTTTCATTTCTGTTGCTGTGATAAAAAACGTTCTGGCCAAAAGCAGCTTACGGGAGGAAAGTGTTTATCTGGCTTATACTTCTACCTCACAGTACACCAATCAGAGGAGCCAGGCAAGAATTGGAGCAGAAACCTGAGTGCAAGAACCATGGAGGAGCCCCACTTGCTGGCTCATTCTCTGACTTCTTTAAAGGCTCATGCATAGCTAGCTTTATTATATAGCCCAGGACCACCCGCCTAGGGATGGTGCTGCCAACAGTGAGCTGGGTCCTGCTCCATCAACTACCAAGACAAGCCCCACAGACGTGCCCCAGGTCAATCTGATCTAGGCACTGTGTCAACTGAGGCTTTCCTCTCAGATAACTCTAGGCTGTGTCACATCAACCATTAAAGGTACCTAGGACACCTCCTATATACATATATATCAAGGAATATACATGCAGGTGGAGGGAGGGAGGAGGAAGGGAAGGGCAAAAGAAAAAAAGAGGGAAGGAGAGAGGGAAGGAGGGAAGGAGAGAGGGAGGGAGGGAGGGAGTTATTAGAGAAACAGAACATTTTAGAGATTAATCCTAACATCTCAAAACTACTGTGTTTTTTTGTTTTGTTTTATCTTTTTGAAATAGGGTCTCCCTATAGCCCCAGGCCTGGAAGCCACTATATAGACCAAGCTGACCTTGAACTCACAGAGATCCGCCTGTCTCTGCCTCCCAAGTGCTGGGATTAAAGGCGTGTGCAACCATACCTGGCTTCAAAACTAGTTTTATATTTAACCCAGAGTCATCTATTTCCAAAGCCCATTTTCATAATTTTGTAGAGAACATTGTATTTATTCAGTTGTAACTTTAAAGATTAGATCTTGGTATAGTCACTGGAATTAAAACCCCTGCTGGTTCCCATGGTGAGCAGAAACTCATGCCCGAGAACAAGATGATTCCAGATCTCACTCCACCACCACTGCAGACATTAGCTTTCCGCTGGTTATTATGACAGAACAGCCACATCAGCCACCACAGAGCAGCTTTGGCCAAGCAGTTCTCCTGAGTGAGATCTTAGGGTGGGATAAGAAAGAACTGAGTGAACGCAACAGGAAGAGGAGGAAGAGGAAAGGGAAGGGAAGGGGAATGGAAATGACGGGTAGTAAGTACTCTGGAGACATGCATGCCTTATGCACTGGATTACGATGCAAAATATACTTCTAGCTGAAGGTTGCAATAAAAAGTGTTCAGGGAGGCTGAAGAAATGGCTCGGGGGTTAAGAGCACTTGCAGCTCGTGCAGAGGATCAGAGTTCAGTTCCCAGAATCCACAACCACCTGAAACTCCAGGGGATCCAACGCCTTCTTCTGAACTCCACAGGTACTGCACACATGTGGCATACACACACACAGACACAGACACACACAGACACACACACACACACAAAATTAATATTCTTTATTTTTTTTTTTGTTTTATGTGTATGAGTGCGTTGCTTGCGCGTAAGTAAGTGCACCTGTGTTGTGCAAAGGAGGTCAGTGGAGGCGTCGGGTTCCTTGAAACTGGAGTTACAGATGGTTGTTAGCTGCCATGTAGGTGCTGTGCTGGGAATCAAATTCTGGTCCTTTGTTAAGAGCAGCCAGTGCTCTTAACTCCTGAGCCATCTCTCCAACTCCAAAATTAAATTTTTTAAATTGTTCAGAAGTCACTGTTCTAAAGACTACACATGTGCAAAAGTCAAGTTTAAGTGAATTTTAAATTCATATGTTACATATATCATTAAAATATAATATTTGTATTATAGATGCACATATACCCTGTCATCTATAAGAGAGGGAATTGGGGCCAAGGCCTCTTTTTGCTACATGAATGACTTCTGAAATACACAAAGACTATCTTTCTATTAATTGTTCAATCGGACTCTTACAGAGATAGTTTCAGTGGAACAGGAAAACATCCTTTCCACGTGGGTCCTGCTGGTCCTCTCCCTCCCCCCAGCAGCGTCTATTAGCTGCTGTCTTTGTGGGCCAACGTGTCTGTGTGCAGCTCTACACTTAGCACCTATTATCTGCTCCATGGAAGATGGAGCTCAGAACCCATTTGCAAAAGGGAAGTTGTGTAGTTGCCTGAGAAACAATCATGAGACATCTATCCTTTCTCTTCTCAGATACTTGCCTCTAAAAATGGAACTGTTGGAGAAATGATCACTAAAATCTTTGTTCTCATTCCACCCCCAAAGTCTGATGGCTTCATGAGGAGGAAATGAATTGGGACCGAAGATCTGAGGGGGCAACTTTTAGACCACCAGGATGCCAGGCAGTTGTGTATCGGTCTTTCTGACATAGACTGAGGAAAAGTGGCTAATTCGACATATAATTTCCACAAACACAATCATACTTTATAAAAATATAAAAATGGGGCTAGAGAGATGACTCAGAGGTTAAGGCACTGGCTGCTCCTGCAGAAGAGCCAGGTTTGAATCCCAGCACCCACATGGCAGTTAACAACCATCTATAACTCCAGTTTCAGGGGAATCCAATGCCCTCTTCTGTGGTCTCCACAAGCACTGAATGCCTGTGATGCCTACATGAAAGGCAAAACATTCATACACTGTATGAGTGTTATGCATGCATGTGTGCCCCTACATGCAATGCCCACAGAAGCCAGAAGAGGGCGTCAGATCCCCTGGAACTGGAGTTAAGGAAAGCTGTGAGCTGCCATATGGGTGCTGGGAACTGAACCCAGGTTCTCTGCACGAGCAGCCAGTGCTCTTAACCACTGAGCATCTCTCCAGCCCCAGGAGCCAGAATTTAAGTGGCATCCTAACAAATCAGCTACAAACAGAACACAAGCATATTATTCGCGGTATCTGAAGAACGTTAGGAGGAACTAGGAACACCACATCAGAGGGAGCAAACAAAGCGTTCTCTAATCACACTTCATAGAACCGAACAGCTAGCTATGGGTTTAGAAAAAGAAAAGCACAATTTCTCTTCCCTATATTGATCCAAGATCAAAGCAAAATTTCGTTCAGTATAAGGGAAAACTTGCCAACAACTGGAAAAAATCCAAACCTACAAATTACTCACAGGCCACGTAAGCTTTTCCCCATCATGTGGAGGCAAAGGCAGGTAGGTGAGAAGTGGGCAGGAGGGATCGTGAGTCAGGACCAGGTCCCTTCTAAAAACTGTCTTCTGCTTTTCGGTGGACACTGTGGCCGAATAAAAGGAAAAGGGAGAGTTCGTGCCCTGTATCTACATCGAGAGTCCAGGTCTCCCACCTGTCTCAGCTGTATTTATTAAGCTGTGGTTTGTTCTGACATGTCAGCACTCAGGAACCAGGAAGTTCTAGCCCTGGACCCTCTAAATTCCCCATGTACTAAGTATCTGTCAGCATGAGGTTAAAATGCTCTCACTGCACACCCATGTAAATATTCATTATTATCAGTTCCAACTTTGCATTACAGATGAGCAAACACAGTTGTGTTTATATCTTGGAGTTTCTGTAGCATGATTCTTGCTTGTGATAGTATGTGATTTAAGTATTGCAGGTGGGTAAGATGCTCCCAGATTAAAAGGAGATGAGCAGACAGAAGACGGGATCCAGATGTGCCCCACCACCAGCACCCACGAACACATCTATATGACCTAATGATGCAGCACTGTGTTAAGCAAATAAAAGCCTTTACATAGCTTTTTACTTTTCATAGACGATTTCGAGCAGACACTACTGCTGCTCTTGCTGCACAGATCATCAGACCCAATGTTTAACGATTAGATTCTGCCCACACAAAGCCAGGCAGAGCTAAGATTCAAATCCAAACAAGTAACTTCACCGTCTGTCTTTATGCCCCAAAGATGGAAAGTCCACAGCCTGACTGTATTGAAGGTTGCAAGGTAAGGCAGTAAAGTACTGAAGAAATGGAATGTGGACAGAGAGGAGGAACTCCTGTGGGGAAGGTTGGTCCTGAGCAGTGAAGCTGATAAGTGGACGGAGCACAGGAAACCAGAGGGGCTGCTGAGGAACTTCCTCATCCCCTCTCGCACCCTTTTCTTCCCCCAACTTCGTATTTGTTTGTGTTCTCCCTCCATCTCAGGCTCTCCTCTCCCTTCCTCTCTAGCGCTACATCCATCTTTATCTCTCTGTAGTCCTCAGTCTCTCTTCTTAATCTCTTAGCTCACACGGTCTCCTCCAGCTCCTTTATTTGCTCTGAATTTTCCCCTTACATTTTTTCTTTCCCTTTCATGGTCATGAACTCACCATCATCACCATCACCACCATCACCGTCATCACCATCACCACCATCACCGTCATCACCATCACCACCATCACCACCATCACCGTCATCACCATCATCATCACCATCACCATCATCACCACCATCACCACCATCACCATCACCACCATCACCACCATCATCATCATCACCATCATCACCATCATCATCACCATCATCATCATCACCATCATCACCATCATCATCACCATCATCATCATCACCATCATCACCATCATCATCACCATCATCATCATCACCATCATCACCATCATCATCACCATCATCATCATCACCATCATCACCATCATCATCACCATCATCATCATCACCATCATCACCATCATCATCACCATCATCATCATCACCATCATCACCATCATCATCACCATCATCATCATCACCATCATCACCATCATCATCACCATCATCATCATCACCATCATCACCATCATCATCACCATCATCATCATCACCATCATCACCATCATCATCACCATCATCATCATCACCATCATCACCATCATCATCACCATCATCATCATCACCATCATCACCATCATCATCACCATCATCATCATCACCATCATCACCATCATCATCACCATCATCATCATCACCATCATCACCATCATCATCACCATCATCATCATCACCATCATCACCATCATCATCACCATCATCATCATCACCATCATCACCATCATCATCACCATCATCATCATCACCATCATCACCATCATCATCACCATCATCATCATCACCATCATCACCATCATCATCACCATCATCATCATCACCATCATCACCATCATCATCACCATCATCATCATCACCATCATCACCATCATCATCACCATCATCATCATCACCATCATCACCATCATCATCACCATCATCATCATCACCATCATCACCATCATCATCACCATCATCATCATCACCATCATCACCATCATCATCACCATCATCATCATCACCATCATCACCATCATCATCACCATCATCATCATCACCATCATCACCATCATCATCACCATCATCATCATCACCATCATCACCATCATCATCACCATCATCATCATCACCATCATCACCATCATCATCACCATCATCATCATCACCATCATCACCATCATCATCACCATCATCATCATCACCATCATCACCATCATCATCACCATCATCATCATCACCATCATCACCATCATCATCACCATCATCATCATCACCATCATCACCATCATCATCACCATCATCATCATCACCATCATCACCATCATCATCACCATCATCATCATCACCATCATCACCATCATCATCACCATCATCATCATCACCATCATCACCATCATCATCACCATCATCATCATCACCATCATCACCATCATCATCACCATCACCATCATCACCACCATCACCACCACCATCATCACCATCATCACCATCATCATCACCATCATCATCATCACCATCATCACCATCACCACCACCATCACCACCATCATCATCATCACCATCATCACCACCATCATCACCATCATCACCATCACCATCATCATCATCACCATCACCATCATCATCTTCGTATTTGTTTGTTTTCTCCCTCCATCTCAGGCTCTCCTCTCCCTTCCTCTCTAGCTCTACATCCATCTTTATCTCTCTGTGGTCTTCAGTCTCTCTTCTTCTTAATCTCTTAGCTCACATGGTCTCCTCCAGCTCCTTTATTTGCTCTGAATTTTCCACTTACATTTTTTCTTTCCCTTTCATGGTCATGAACTCACTATCATCACCATCACCATCATCACCATCATCACCATTACCACCATTACCATCATCACCATCACCATCACCATCATCACCATCATTATTATTTTAACTGGACAAGGTTATGTCCACTGTATTTCAAATAAAGAATATAAGATGGGTATTTTCTTAACAAAACTCAGCTTAAAATTATAACATGTAATTTATATAAAAGCAATTAAAAGATGCTCAGAAAGGTGAGATGGCTCGTTGGGTAAAGGCACTTGCCACCAAGTCTGATGACCTGTGTCCAATCACTGGGACCAACATAGTAGAATGAGAGAATGGATTCCCACAAGCTGCCCTCTGACCTGGTTGCCTGATTTCTCTCTCTCTCTCTCTCTCTCTCTCTCTCTCTCTCTCTCTCTCTCTGTTACACACACGCATAATAAAATAAATAAGTAAATAAATATATATAAACACATAATTTTTTTTGGTCTTTTTGAGACACGGTCTCCCTGTAGCCCCAGCTGTCCTGGAAATCACTATGTAGACCAGGCTGGCCTTGAACTCACAGAGATCCGCCTGCCTCTGCCTCCCGAGTGCGGGGATTAAAGGTGTGGGTCACCTTGCCAGGTGAATACATAAATATTTTTAAAGATATTCAGTATCACTGACCATTAGAGAGATTCAATTAAAATCACAATAGAGTAGCTACGGCTAAAATTAAAACACCACCCTGCGTTGGTGAGGATGTGAAATAGGTGGAACCCCATACATTGGTGTCACAGATAGAAAAGCGCCACCCTGTGCTACTTGGAAAACATTTTGGTAGTTCTTTAAAAAGTTAACCTAGGGGATGGAGGTCAAACATAGAAATCAATAAAGAGTTAACCTATGCTCACATGATCCAGTAATCCCACTCCAAATATTCACCCACGAGAAATACAAGCCCTGGATGCAAATGTCCATTGGCACTAGTCACAATAGCTTTAAAAAAATGGAAGCAGACCTAAGGTTAAACCTCAAATATAGTGGTATATCCATACAATGGGATGCTAATCACCCAAATAAGAACAAACTGCTAACACATTCAACACCCTGGAAGAGTCAAAAGAACGTCACACTCAGTGAAAGAAAACAGACACAAAGACTACCACAGCGTACTACATGGAATCTTCCAAGAGGTAAAGAGATCAGCTGGAACACTGTGGTGGGCACAAGCAGGTACCTGAGAACCTTCTGGGTGACGAAAAAGTGGCTGGAGTGTTGACTGCTCCACTGTTTATCCAACGGACTTTTGAACTAAACACAAAACAAGTGGATTTTATGGTAAATAAACTACTGTTCAAAAAATGAAAAAAAAAGTGGGCCTATTTGTACCTGGCCCTCCATTGTTCACGCTCTACAGATCAGTGGCTCCCATAACCACTTTCAAGATAAAAGGTATGCTTTAAAGCCGTGTAAGACTTCGCTCTGGCTGTTTTGTTTGTGGTTGCTTGGTAAGTGGGGAGCAGAACACTAGGGCACTTGCCTATGGCCTCAAGACCTAGCAACTTCCCTACACAGGGTAGCTTTCCAAAGTATTTGGTGATTGGCTGATAAGACACACCCAGGGGTGCAGCAGGTAAATCTAGCCAAACCTCCTGAAATAAGTTTTCCTAAACACAGCATGAAAGAAATCTGAAGTTGGATCCACCATTTAATTTTAATTTGGAGGAGAGAACAGCCAGGCGTGTCCTGTGTCCTAGTTACCTTTCTGTTGTGGCAAACACCAAGACCAGCAGCAACTTAAGGGAGGAAAGGGTGTTGTGAAGTCAGGGCAGGAACTCAAGCAGGAGTCTGAGGCAGAGACCACAGAGAGGAGCACTGCTGGCTGACTTGAAGGCAAGGCCCATGCTTAGTTACCTGTGGTATACGGCCCAGGACCGCCTTCCCAGAGAATGATGCTACCCACAGTGGGCTGGGCCCCCCTACATCGATTTACAAGGCATGCCCACAGACATGACCACGGGCCAGTCTTACGTGGGCACTCCCTCAACTGAGGCTCCCTTGCAGATGACCCTAGACTGTGTCAAGATGATGGTCAAAGCACAAAGTAGAACTGAGGCTGGATCCACCATTTAACTTTAATTTGGAGAACAGCCTGGCATACTTTGCCATATCTGAAGGGGGAGGAGGTGAGCAAACCACATGGGGGTACCTCAAAAAGATTTGAGGAGAGTCCAGAGAACAAAACTGAGACCATCCAGGCATCACAACTAAGGATCACCGACAGATAAGAGAAAAACATTCATTCATAGTTCTTTAAAAAACAAAACAAAACAAATACTATTGGTCATCTTGAGATGACAAACAAGTACTTTAAAACCCAGTGAATAGGTGGAAATAAGCATTTTAAAAAGAAAAGAAGGCTGGTCAACACAGACACACAAAGATGTCTGTAATACACTGTGCTCTGAAAAGAGCTGCAGGCTACTGTGTAAGGAGAGCCTCCAGCACTATAAAAACAAACAGGGCTACCTGGTGTTTTCTTAGGCTGGAATTAAAGTCCAAGGACAGCCACAAAAGCAGTCTTCCCCAGTGGAAAAAGAGAAAATGGGTTTTACCTTGTACTTTTTATTAGTTTCTTTAAAAAATTGAAGAAAATTTCCAAGTAAAACCTTTATTTTCCTAAGGAAAAAAATCAAATTTAGTATGAACTACATTATTAAGGCCTTGTATTATAAGATGGGCATGGTGGCGCACGCCTTTAATCCCAGCACTCAGGAGGCAGAGGCAGGCAGATCTCTGAGTTCAAGGCCAGCCTGGTCTACACAGTGAGTTCCAGGACAGCTGGGGCTACAGGAAGACCCTGTCTCAAAAAGACCAAGAAAAAAAACCTTGTATTGATGCTACACTGCTTCCTAGCTGAAGCCCCAGTCCGTTCTTATAGTGAAAAATTTATTAAAAGTTTCAAAAGATGTAAACAGCGAGTGCTTACTCTAAAACCATCCGTGTCTCATTCTGTCATGGGGAAAGTGTACCAAGAAAGGGGTGAGTCATGGGGCTGAAGAGAGGGCTCAGGGGTTAAGAGGGCTTGCTGCTTTGGAAGAGGACCTGAGTTCGTCTCCCAGAACACCCCCATCAGGCAGCTCATAATTATCTGTAACTCCAGTCCAGGGGATCTGGCCCTTCATCTGGCCTCCACAGGCACTGACCTCATGTGACATATACATACACACAGACACATAAGTAAAACTTTTTTTAAATCTTTAGTATTTTATTAATTTTTTATGTTATATGTACGCATGTATTGCCTGCATGTAGGTAAGTGCATCCATGTCGTGCAATGCCCATGGAGGACAGAAGAGGCCGTTGGATTCCCTGGGACTGGAGTTACCGACAGTTGTTAGCTACCATGTGGGTGCTGGGATTCAAACCCAGGTCTTCTGCAGAACAGTCAGTGTTCTTAACCACTGAGCCATCTCTCCAGCTCCTTTTTAAAAAATCTTTAAAAAAGAGTAAGTCATGGAAAATCTACTGCTGCCATTGTTACCATTTTGATTGATTAATTAATTAATATTGTTGGGGGGGGCACATGTCATTGATGGGGGGCCCAAGTGCCACAGCACATACGTGGAGGTCCAAGGATAACCTTGTGGAGGTAAGTTCTTTCCTTCCATCTTTACCTGGGTCCAGGTACTGAACTCAAATCATCAGGCTGTCACAGACAGCACCTTTACCCCTGGAGCTATCTCATCAGCCCCAAATTATTTTAAATATTATATTAAATGAAACAAGTCAGGCTCCATGAAAAGAATTACAGAAGACAAAAACAGGCCATAGAAATTCCTAGACGAAAAGTCCAAATAGAGTTATATACAGATTTTAAAGCAAGTAAGATAGAACAAAGAACAACGTACTATAAATAAGTGATTTATCCAAGTGCAAATCACCAAATTATTAAATTAATGGATACAATGATGGAGTCAACCAATGCAGAATAAGCATTTCAGGGGACTAATTTAAAATCAACCACAAGCAAACCAAGAAGAGCAAATACCTCAATGTAATAAACTGCCATAAAAAAATCTAGTTAGTTTTCAAGAGATCTCATTTGTCATTTGGTCTTAATGTTTGCATCACCCACATCTGTTCAGAAAGTCTTTTTCTGTGCCTATAAGCTGAAGTATATTTGCAATGATTTCCACTAACAGATTCAGGGCAACAGGTCTAATGTTGTGGTCATTGATCCATTTGGAACTGAGTGCTATATAGGGTAAGAGATAGGGATCTGGTTTCACTCTTCTGCATGCTGCTATCCAATGTTATCAGCAACATTTGTGGAGAGATGACTCAGAGTTTAAGGGGATTGGTTACTCTTGCAGAGGATCCAGATTCAGTTCCTGGTATCCACATACCAGCTAATAACCATCCTTAACTCCAGTTCCAGGGGATGTGAAGCCCTTTTCTGACCTCTGTGGGCACTGCACAACACAGATGCACTTACATACATGCAGGCAATATATTCATACACATAAAATTAAAATAATATTTTCTTTAAAAAATTGTGCGAGACAGGGACAGGAGAGGTGGCTCAGTGGTTAAGTGCACAGGCTGCTTTTGCAGAGGACTGGGGTTCAGTGTCCAGAACCCAATCAGGTAGATCACAACCATCTATAACTCCAGTTCCAGGGGCTCTGAAACCTGTCTGCCAGCCCTGCACACAGGTGATGCACAGAAACTCACAGGCACATATACACACACATAATAAATAAACAAATAAATAAATAAATAAAATAAATAATCTTTTTTTTTTGGACTTTTTGAGGCAGGGTCTCCCTGCAGCCACAGCTGGCCTGAATTCACTATGGAGACTAGGCTGACCTTGAACTCACAGAGATCCACCTGCCTCTGCCTCCCAAGTGCTGGGACTAAAGACATGCGCCACCACGCCCAGCACTAAATCTTTTTTTAAAGTGGAAGACAACAGGGTGCATGGCATGCACCTGTGATCCCACACCTGTGAGGCTGAGGCAGGAGAATCTGCAAGAGTTCAAAACCAGCCTGGCTTCAGAGTGAGCTCCTGTTTCAAAAACTAAAAATAGTGTAAGACAGTAAACTGAGCTGGAGGAGGGTGGCCTCTGGTGAGGGGTAAGTCATAACAAAGAGCACCTATAGATGCCAGCTGTCCCTGGGGCCAAGGAGCCCCTCCTCAGCTTTGGGGGGCAGAGCCCATCGGGAGTGTGTTATTTTAATCTCTAATTAGGAAGTTTAGCAGGGTACTGAAGGGCGCAATTTTAAATGTTCTCAAATGTTAGCAGAACTGAAAGGAAGGAAGACTGCACATTTACCCAGCCCTGGTGGGGGCTGGAGAGGTGGCTCAGCGGTTAAGAGCACTGGCTGATCTTGCAGAGGTCCTGGGTTCAATTCCCAGCACCCACACGGCAGCTAACAACCATCTATAACTCCAGTTCCAGGGGATCCAATGTCGCCTTCTGACCTCCGTGGGCACTGCACGGCAAGGGTGCACTTACATACATGCAGGCAATACATAATACACTCATACATATAAAATAAAAATAATAAAATAAAATATTTTAAAAAAAAACAAGGTCTTGGTAAGCCTCACCTCTTCCTCCGCTGCCAAGTAGTGACAAACCAGGACTGTACATTAGCCAGGTTTATTTCACCTTGGTGTTGCTAAAAGGTAGATATTCATTCTTGGTAAGCCTCACCTCTTCCTCCTCTGCCAAGTAGTGACAAACCAGGACTGTACATTAGCCAGGTTTTGGTGTTGTTAAAACGTAGATATTCGTTGTGCAAAATAATGGAGTTCCTCTTCCCAAATAGACCCCCTTCTACCTCCATGGTGTGTGTGTGTGTGTGTGTGTCTGTCTGTCTGTCTGTCTGTCTGTCTGTCTGTCTGTCTGTGTCTGTGTGAGTGTGGCATGCATGGCATTTTCTATAGGCATGCACATAGCTTTTATCAGGTTCTTAGAGGGATTCAGGCCCCAGAAAAGTCCATGGTAGCCACTCCCATAAAGGAACATAAAGTCACCTTGGGCTCCAGGGCAGGGAACTAACTGTACAAACATATAATGAGCGTTGGGCAGGCACAGGCTAAACTGACTCAGCTGAATGAAAAGCATGAAGAGGAAGGGGAGAAAGAGGAGGAAAAAGAGGAGGAAGAGCAGGAGGAGGAGGAAGAGGAGGAAGAAGAGGAAGAAGAGGAGGAGGAAGAGCAGGAGGAGGAGAAAGAGGAGGAGAAAGAGGAGGAGGAAGAGGAGGAGGAAGAGGAGGAAGAAGAGGAGGAGGAAGAGGAGGAGGAAGAGGAGGAAGAAGAGGAGGAAGAGGGGAGGAGGAGGAAGAGGAGGAGGAAGAGGAGGAAGAGGGGAGGAGGAGGAAGAGGAGAAAGAAGAGGAGGAAGAGGAGGAGGAGGAAGAGCAGGAGGAGGAGAAAGAGGAGGAGGAGGAAGAAGAGGAGGAAGAAGAGGAGGAAGAGGAGGAGGAGGAAGAGCAGGAGGAAGAGGAGGAGAAAGAGGAGGAGGAAGAGGAGGAAGAAGAGGAGGAAGAGGAGGAGGAGGAGGGTTCCTAAAAGATGCTCCAGAGAACTAGAAGAAAATTCAGTCTGAAACCTGTTGCCCAGGCAAGAAGACTCTGCAAACATGTCTGCAAGAAGCAGTTCACTCTTGTGGCTGACAAGGGCATGCCCAGCACCCAGGGGAACAAGCTTGATGGAATGTTGTAGAAGGACAAAGAAAAACACGAATGAGCTAGCAATTCCATTCCTGTGTATTTACCGGAGGGAAATGCGTACCTGCCCTCCCCATCCCACCAGAAGTCATGGGAAGCTTGTCACTGCTGTGCTCTTCAGACATGTGAAGCCCATGACAGCTGCACCCTTCAGACATGCACAGCCCGTCATAGCTGTCCCCTTCAAACACGCACAGCCCGTCACCACAGTGCCCCTTCCTCACTGCCTTGACCCGAAATGTCTACGTGCCATCAGCGATGACTGGATAAAGAAATGGTGGTATGTTAGCAGGATGGAACCCTAGGGTGAGATAGAAGAGCAGGGCACGGTGGCACACACCTGTAATCCTGGCTACTAGAAGCTGAGGCAGGAGGATGACAAGTTCAGAGCCTGTCCAGGCTACACAGTAAATTCAAAGCCAACCAGAGCAGCTTAGCATAGCTGCCTCAAAGTTAAAAATAAAAAGTAACTACAAAAAGGGCTCAGCAGTGGGGGATCACCTTGCATGCTCATGACCCTGGCTTCAACCTGCACTGTACCCTAAACAAAAGCAAAGCAAAGAATGCACTCCTACTACAAGCAGCAACCTAGATGAATAGGAAGCAGGTACGTAGGTTCCTACGCAACAGAAGTGCAATGTCCACATCCACGGAGAAGGCAGCACGTGAATGAGGACCGAATTCTCCATGAGAACTCCAAAGAGGACAGCACAGCAGCTGCCAGGGGACCAAGTGCGCTGTCCATGCGCTGAACTACTGCCTGGCGCTGTGGAAAGATGAGGTTCGTGCTACAGGGCAGAGGAGCCTTGAAGACATTCTGTCGGCAACAGAAGGCAAACACAAAGGCCACAGGTACAGTCCCAAGTGTCCACAACGGGATTCGCAGAGATGGGCAGCACTCTCTCTAGCAGAGCAGCCCTCACTGCAGGCTGGCCATGTGCTCTGTCTTTGAAGAAAGGTGCTCTGTATATGAATAAATACACAAAATACATATAAAGACCAATTTCTCATCTCTATTTGTTACACTTAAGTTTACAGGTAAGATGTATAGGCTTTGTTGAATGTATTCATCATTTATGTGTGCGTATATGCGTGTATGCACGTGTGTTCACATGTGGGGGGTACATGTATGTGTGGGTGAAAATGTGTGTGTGTGCAGAGGCCCAAGGTTTATGTATTATATGTTCTGATGGCTTTCTACTTCATGTATTGAGGCTGGGTCTCTCTCTGAACCCCAAGCTGGTGAACTTCAGCTTGTTTAGCTCAACAGCTTACCCCAGGGATCACCTGTCTCTACCTCCCATATGTGATGATAACAGGTGGTTTCCATGCCTGCCCAGCTTTTTATGTGAGTTCTGAGGATCCAAATATAGATCTTCACCCTCTTGTGTGGCATGAACTTTATCCACTGGTCCATCTCCCACGCCCTCATCAGTTTTTAAGAAGAAAAAAAATGTAATTCAAAGCATTATTTTATTTTACTATTCTATTCTATTTTTGGTGTTTTTGAGACAAGGTCTGTAATGCTCGTTAGCCTAGAATCCACCATGTATACCAGGCTGTTCTCAAACTCATGGGAATCCTGCCTCTACCTCCACAGTGTTGGGATTACAGGCATATGCCACCACACCAGACCTAATTTCATAGCATTATAATGTCTTTCTGGCTTTGTTTTCTTTTTAGGTAGATCATGAATAGAATCCAATAGAAGGTGCACTACCATGAGTGTAGCCTCTACTTTCTGTTTATGATTTGAAAAATCCATATTTATGGAGGCTGGAGAGATGCTCAGCGGTTAAAAGCACTGGTCATTCCTGCAGAGGACCCAGGTTCAATTCCCAGAACCCACAGGGCAGCTAACAACCATCCATGACTCCAGTTCCAGGGGAATCTGACACCCTTTTCTGACCTCCACAGGCATTGCACAACACGGACGCACTTACATACATGCAGACAATACACTCATACACATAAAATAAGTAATAAAATATTTAAAAGTCCACATTTATGATAAAGCATTTAGATTGTACTGAAGGCTGAGGATTTCATTCTGTATTCAAAAATGAACATAACTCTTAAACAGTTCTTTCATTCATTTGTTCATGCGCATGTCATTGATTCAGAAAAATATTCACCGAGCACTTACTACATGTCAGACATTTGTCAGATAGTGGGATGGGTGCTACACAGAAAAATAAAGCAAGGTTACTGGGGTCCTAGTGGGGTGACAGGAAGTATTTCAGCAGAGGCCTGAGGAAGAAACAGAGTCGCCCCTGCTGACAGCCTGGACAGGCAGAGATGGCGCTCCCAGTGGGTCGTAGAAGAGGTGGAGTGGCCCTGACTTCTGTCATAAAGTGCTCTCTCTACTTGCTGTGTAGAGAACAGAGTGTCAAGGCAGGGACGGGAGGAGGCTGTGGATCAGCTAAGGGACATTAATGTGGAGATTTGCATCAGGCTTCTGAATTGTTAATCAAAAAGTACCATGTAGATTATAATTTTTAAAGGGAAAATCTACACGTGTCCATCATTTGGCATGAGGCAGAAAGGATGGAGACACAGCTGATTCTGGATTAATAGCCTCGGCGAGTGCCAGGTGACACTGCTTCCCGGAGGGGCTAGCACAGGCTGGACTGCTCTACGAGCCTGGCAATAACAATGTCTTGATCCTCCAGAGGGAAACACGCTTGCTTCTGTTGACTGTCCTGCACTTATGTGGCTTTAGAGAAAGGTGTCATTATGAGCCTTTGAAAGAAAATCATGGCCAAGCATGGTAGTACATGCCTATGATCCCAGCACTTGAAAGGCAAGGAAGGATCAGGAGTTCAAGGCCAGCCTCAGCTATGTAATGAGTTTGAGGCCAGCCTGGGCTACATTAGACCGTATCTCAGAAAAACAAAACAAAACAAAACAGGGCTGGAGAGATGGCTCAGCAATCAGGAGACCTAGCTGTTCTTGCAGAGGACCCGGGTTCAAATCCCAGCACCTACATGGTGGATAGTTCCTATCTATACGTCCAGTTCCAGGGGATCCAACACCCTCTTCTGCCCTCCTTGGGTACTGCACAACACAGATGCACTTATAGATATGGAGGCAAAACACTCAAACACATAAAATAAAAATTAAATTAAAACTTAAAACACACACACAAGCAAAAAGCAAAAATGGGTATGCACAGGAAAATTATTTTATAGACAGCTACTCACTTATACATGGTCACAAGTTGTTGTTAAAAGTCTGGCCAACTGGACCAGTGCGATGCTCCGTGGGTGGGTACGGGCACTTGCCACCAAGCCTGATGACCTGAATTCTAATCTCCTTGCTCCACATGATGGAAGGAGAGAACTGACTCCTGCAAATTGTCCTCTGACCTCCACACCAGTGCTGTGACGCATACACACACACACACACACACACACACACACACTCTCTCTCACTCACTCACTCACAAGTGCAAGCATGCAGGCACACACACATACAATCTATAAATAATTTTTAAATGTTTACATTTAGTTACAACGTTTTTCAGATCAAATGACTCTGCAATAGACAGAGATGTCCTGGGCAGCAGCAGTGGACATGTTCTCGGGGTCACAAAGGCCTGTCCCTCACAGACCTTAGAACCAGCTTTGCCAGAGCCTGCCTGACGTTATTCAGAGAGGAACCACAGGCCTCCCTAGCTAGCTGCTGCCGGTGAAAACGGGATTAAAGGAGGCTTGGCGCTTTCATCCCAGAACAGACAAATGGAAAGCAGGTTAACCTCCCCAGCAAGAGCCGGCTCAGCTGATGGGAAGTTTTGATCGGGCTCCTAATGGTTACACATTGTCACGTTCCCAGTCTGTGAGGCTGAATCCAGAAAAAAGACAAAACTGCCCTCCACCCAGATGGGAAAGTTTATCTGCTACATAAATTCTGAGACTCTGATAATCCTGTAGATATTGCAGGATTCGTTTTCTATCACCCGAACTGCAAAGTTGAGCAGTCAGCTTGTTAGAACGATGGCTAACGGGAGCTGACTCACTGTCTGAAGAAGGCTCCTCAGCTCCCTCCCAGAACCACAGCCTCAAGAAAAAGAGAAACTTCTTTTTTTATTTATCATTTGTATTTTATGTGTATGAGTGCGTTGCCTGCATGTGTGTAAGTGCACCCACGGAGCACAGAAGAGGCTGTCGGATCCCTTGGAACTGGAGTTAGGACAGTTGTTAGCTGTCATGTGGGTCCTAGGGAACGAACCCAGGTCTTCTGCAAAATCAGCCAGTGTTCTTAACCGCTGAGCCATCTCTCCAGCGCCCCCAAAAAGAAATTTCTTAACAAATCCCTCATAATAGGATCCCTAGGGAAATCAAGCTGGAACTAAGAAAAATCCAAGAACATTTCATTTGGGGAGTCTGTGAAGATGATTCCGTGGTAAGAGTGTTTGCTCTGCATGACGTCCTGAATTCAAAACCCCAGCGGTCACAAAAACAGCAGAGCATAGCTGCTCCTTCCCTACAACCCCAGCAATGGGGGGAGAATAGGGGGGACAGGGGCCGCCTGTGCTACCAGTTCAAGCTTTTAGTTCAGTGAGAGACCGCGTCAAGGGAAAAAGGCGGAGCTAGAGGAAGACAGGAAACGGCCTGCTCTGGCGTCTGACTGTGTGCACAGACATGATGACCTACACATCCACATGCATGCACCACACATACGTGACACCACACACTATGCACACTTACATGTAAATACACACTGCACATGCTACACACAAACACATATGCATGCATACATATGCACACACTGTGCACACGCACTGTACATACACACTATGCACACATGCACACACTGTGCACACGCACTGTACATACACACTGCACATACACGCATGCACTGTGCATACACACTGCACATACACACTAAGTACACACACACAGATACGTGTGCACACACACAGAAGCTCCAGCAGGGCTCTGGGAGCTGCTTCTCTGAAGACTGCACATGCCCTGCATGTAAATGAAGGGGCCTGGAGAATGAGGGCATTCTGCCTGTGTCCCACATTCCCTGAGCTCAGAGACACAGGCCAGTGTTCTCTGTGGGGCTCAGGAAGCGCCAGACTTGCGTGTGAATAGGAAATGAGCAGGAACCCTTGATAATCTGCCTCCCTGAAAGATGGGAACTGCTCTCCTTGCTGCTTCTGGGTTCTGGCAGAGTGCGGGTGCCTCTGTGGAAACAGGGTCTCAGTGACTCAGGAGGGTCCTTGTCAGGGTCTGTGGGAGACTCACCCTGCCTGTCATGCCGCCCTGGGTTTGCTGAGAGCACCACAATCTTAGTTTGGCAGAACAGCAACTCTGTTACAGAGCACATGGGGTCACGGACAACTAATTAACGCTTGCCAACCAAACCTACGGGACAAGAGAAGGGGTTGTCGAGCAAGGCCGCCAAATTGGATGTTTGGGAATCATGCACTGCTGAATGCGTCTGCCTCTCTCTCCAGAGTTCAAGTGTTTTTCAGGGGGTTGTTGTTTGGGTGGAACATTATTTTGTTTAGTTTCCTAATTAATATGGTCCTAATTATCCTGGTGGCTACAAAGTGAGCAAAACATGTTTCCAGATTCCCTTTCAAGTTCACAAAAATACTTTTCCTTGCTAACTATCCAGGTAAATCAAAACAGCAAGTGACAAGTCAGGGCTGAACTGTCTGAGGGGAGATCAGTCTTTGAAAGTTCTTCTAGACCAAGCAAGCAGCACTCAGTCAACTTAGATACTGTTTACCTGAGGCTCTAGAAGTTCAAAGTAAAGAAACACGTTAAATTTTCTGCTTGCTTCCCCAACTCATATTCTCTCCTCTTCTCCCCAGTCTCACTCCTGCCCTTCCAGCCTTCTTCCCTCCTCTTCCTCCCCCCTTCCTCCTCTTCCTTCTCTTCCTCCCTCCTCCCCTTCCTCCTCCTCTTCCTCCTTTTCCTCTTCCTCTTCCTCCTCCTCCTCATCCTCCTCCTCCTGCTCTCAACCACACCACTCATTCATTGTTACCAGAGCCCTGGAAACGCTCATAACCATATAAGGCTTTGTCATCACTTATCAGGCCTGATCAGGTATAACTGTGACCCTTGTCTTTCCTGACTCCTCACTATCCTGATAATCCTTTTTTGAAAGTAGGTTATTCACCCCAAGGTCTAAAATTCAAAGGACCACATAAACCACCACTTTTATAGACTTTGAATATCAGTGGCTTCATTTAGCTCAGCCCTAACACCCCAGCCTCTTCCCTTGTTTGCATGAAAATGTTCTAAATCCCACAAGGTCCCTGGTTTTATTTTTATAGACACGCTTCTCCACTCAATAACCATCAGTGAAAGCTCACCACCTCTCACAGGACACCTGGGTCTTCACTTGACTGGCCAGTACCACCTCCCACCTCACCTCTTCCAATCCAGCTCCGAGACCACTAGGCCAGTTTCTTCCAACACTGGTTTTAATATTTTCTTATTCAAGAATCATCCTGCATCAAATGCAAATTCATTTCCCTGTTGTTGAGCACCCCACATTCCATCACCTCTCTCTGCAGAGCACCCCACATTCCGTCACCTCTCTCTGCAGAGCACCCCACATTCTGTCACCCTGCCCTCCTGCTGTTTCCTTCATTAACTATTTTTTTCCTTCCACATATTCTCTCTGTTCACACCCACAGTTCTTCTTCAGTTCAAGTCCTTTCCAACTTCAAATCTCTGAGGAAACAGTCCTTCCAGAAATCATTCCCTAGTTAATTTTATATCTAAAAACATTACAAATAAATTACTTTCTTGTTGTGACAACTGTCAATACCTAAATTCCTAAATTTCAGGTGTATTTTCTTTTTTCTTTTTTTTTTTTTTGTCTTTTTTAGACATGGTCTCCCTATAACCCTAGCTGGCCTGGCACTCTCTATAGACCAGGGCTGGCCTCAACCTCACAGAGATCTGCCTGCCTCTGCCTCCTGAGTGCTGGGATTACAGGTGCGCCACCACACCCAGCAATTTCAGGTGTCCTTTAAGCTGTCTTTTCACAAAAGCTTGAAGACAATGACTACCCAGCTGTGTGCAGAACATGTCTGCTGGGCGTTCCATTTTCCGTGTGACATAGACCTTCCTTTTACAATTCTGATGAGCATTCTTAGTATTTGGATGAGCTGCTTTTTCAAGTCACGCAACAGCGATGGGAAACCCTGGGGTGCTGCTCGGGAGACTGAAAGCTCACTTTGTTTTGGCATTGCTAGGAACTGAGAGACACAGAAGACAGAGTGAGTAGAGAAATGAAAACTTTAGAATCCATCAGCATAAAGCTGACCATTTAAAACACATAGATTTTAAAAAAACTTAAAGCGGGCATTGCACAACATGGGTGCACTTACCTACATGCAGGCAATACATGGATACACATAAAATAAAAATAATAAAATGTTTTAAATATGGAGGTGTAAGGAGTATGAAGGCATTAGTAGGAGAATGTATTCTTTTTTTAATTTTATGGGTATGAGTGTATTGCCTGCATGTATGTAAGTGCACCCATGTCAAGCAATGCCCACGGAGGTCAGAAGGATTCAGATTCACTGGAACCGGAGTTACAGATGGTTGTTAGCTGCCATGTGGGTGCTGGGAATTGAACCCAGATCCTCTGCAAGAGCAGCCGGTGCACTTAACCGCTGAGCCACCTCCAGCCCAGATGACTGTACTGTACCCATCTCTTTAGTCTTAGCTGACTTTCTACCTCTAGAGATGAGTTTCATTCATAATTTTTACCTGCTGTAAAACAATGAGGCACTAATGCATTCCAGTCCATTCATCACCTGCCCCTGACACCCCCTCAACGCTGCAGCTGGAACCCAGGACCTTGCACGTGTTAGGCAAGCACTCTACAGCTGAGCAGCACTACTCCAGATCTGCCCTCCAATCCCAAGGTCATTGCTTTTAATATTACACCAGTTCAGGCATGATCATTATGCTCACTGTAGGAAAGCAAGCTGAGCTATCTCAAGAAAAGCTAGGGTTAATGTTTTAATTAGTTTTTTTTAATGTTACAAATTCTGGTTAATATAAAAGCAGAATTAATGGGGCCTGGAGAGATGGCCCAGCGGTTAAAAGCACTGACTGCTCTCGCAGAAGACCTGGGTTCGATTCCCAGCACCCACATGGTGAATACGAACCATCCTTAACTCCAGTTCCAGCGGAATCCGAAGCCCTCTTCTGACCTCCGCGGTATTGCACAACACAGGTGCACTCACATACATGCAGGCAATACACTCGTACACATAAAATAAAAATAATAAAATATTTTTTTAAAGTAGAATTAAAGACCAAAAGCCTGCCAGGTGTGGCAGCACGTGCCTGCAATCCCAGCGCTCAGGAGGCCAATGCAGGAGGACCCTCGTTTGAAAGTTGCCTGCTACACAGTGAAATCATCTCAAAAAACAAAATACATATAGGAAGGAGGCAAACATGAACACAGTGCAATGGTATTCATGCATGAAACTGTCATAGTGAAACTCATAAAAAAAACTTAGTTTTTTTTAATATAAAAATCACTTTATTGTAATGAACTCACAAACATCACACAGCTCAATTAAGATAACCACTCAAACACCTGCCCAGTCTCAAACGCTATGCCTCTCAATGAACTTCTATGCAGTTAGAAGGGCCATCCTGAAACTGTGGAATTTCATTTAGGATTTTACCTTCTCACTATCAATTACTTTTTTATGCATTTATCCACTACAATTAAAAAAAGAGCCAAGCATGGCGGCAGACGCCTTTAGTCCCAGCACTTGGGAGGCAGAGGCAGGCGGATCTTTGTGAGTTCAAGGCCAGCCTGGTCTACATAGTGAGTTCCAGGACAGCTGGGGGCTACAGAGAGACCCTGTCTCAAAAAGACAAAAAAAAAGAATGATGACAGGGTTAAAACTAGAAAAGCAATCAGCTGTCATGTCCTCTCGACTCAAGTGTCCGTTCCCTGCTCCCTGTCCTCCCTCATCACCCAGTGTTCACGTTTGCTTCTTCTCCTGTCTACATGTCATACTGTACCCACATGTATACTCTTTACATATATACATACATACATTATAGCATGGACCCGTATATAAGGGAGACTATGAGGGGATTTTTTTTCTTTCTGAAGTCGGGTGACATAACTTAATGTTATATATTCTAAGTTTGTTCATTTTCCTATCTCTACCTACATCCTGCCATAGAATATTTTCATGCCCATGTTTACTGCCGCTCTAGTCACTGTAGCAAGGAAGTGGAACCCACCTAGATACCCAACAACAGATGACTAGGCAATGAAAACCTGGTATAGAGATAAAATGGAATGTTATTCAGCTCTAAAGAAAAATGAAATCACAAAATCTGCAGGAAAATGAATGGGCCAAAAATTAACTCAAAAGAGAATAAAGGCCAGGCCAGCAACATGGCACAGTAGGGCAATGGCGCTTGCTGCCCAAGCCCGGAGTTCAGCCACAGGAGCCCAGCATGGTAGGGAGGAATCAGCTCCCAAGAGTTGCTCTCTGGCCTCCACATGCACCATGGCAAGCACGTGCCCACAAACACATCGTACACAGACACAATAATAAATCAAATCATCTTAAAACAAAATAAAAAGACCAAAAACCATGAACGCCCCATCACCCATGTGATGGCATGCGTCCTCTAGGACTTCCTAAAGAAAGAAGTAATTTTGAACACCCTCCCTCAGGACCACGGTTGAAGGGCCTGCTTGACAGTGAACACAATGTCCCTGCTTCACTAATCACGTGGGGCTTCCCCTCACTTTGCAATGTTCTCCACAACTGCCAATCAATATTTATTTGGTGTCCAATAGTGGCAAAGAATAGAGGGAAATAGAGAAAACTCCCAAGGCATGGAGCAGCGGTCTTGAGCGAACCATCAAGAATACAAGAATTTGGGGCTGGAGAGATGGCTCAGCGGTTAAGAACACTGATTGTTCTTGCAGAAGACCTGGGTTCGAATCCCAGCAACCACATGCCAGCTAACAACTGTCTGTAACTCCAGTTCCAGGGGATCCGACAGCCTCTTCTGTGTTCCGTGGGTGCACTTACCTACGTGCAGGCATAATAAGCATACACATAAAATAAAAATAATAAATATTTTTTTTAAGTACAAGAATTTAAGCCAGGCGTGGTGGTTCACGCCTTTAATCCCAGCACTTGGGAGGCAGGGACGGGCAGATCTCTGTGAGTTCAAGACCAGCCTGGTCTACATAGTGTAGTATGTTCCAGGACAGATGAGGCTACAGGCAGACCCCGTCTCAAAAAGACCAAAAAGAAAAATAAAAGACCGCTGCTCTGAACACTTGTTTAACCCCACATACAGTTCAATACATTCCTGACTTTTGGTTTTGCAATCTGGGTAGATCGTTAACCCAGTTATAGCCTCCAACTGCCCAATCCTCACAGTAATTTGATGGCTGCCTCTCAAGTTAGCCGTCTTTCTGAGCTGCACTCACCAGCCCTACCTTCCACCATTTCCTTATAGTCAGTAAGTCATGGTACACAGTCCTCTAATACCTCAGCTTCAGTTGGTCAGCTCTAGGCCATGCAATGCCAAGGCTCCACCACACAAGAATCCCACCTCCCACATGGGTCCATGCTACTTAGCAGGGACTTATGAATGATACACATGTTCTTTATTTCCATAATGGATCCTGTGTGTCATGTATATTTAGTTGTCAACTTGATAGACCTAGGAAGAGGGGACCTCGAATGGAGAATTTCCTCTATGGGACCTGGCCTGTGGCCATGTCTGAGGGGCATCTTCTTGATTGTTGAGTGCTGTGGGAGGGGCCAGCGCACTGTGGGTGGTGCCACCCTGGGCATGTGGGCCTGTGTTGCATAAGAAAGCAGGCTGAGCAGGAGCCAGGGGAGCAAGCCAGTAAGCAGCGTTCCTTCATGGCCAATGCTTCAGTTCCTGCCCTGAGTTCTTATCTTAATCTTCCCTCAATGATGGGCTATAAGATGAAATAAACCCTTTCCTCTCCAAGTTGTTTTTGGTTCAGAGTGTTTTATCACAGCAAAAGAAAGCTAGAACACCCTGAAAAGGTAAAAGACCCACTAGATCTACACAACCATAGGTCTGTCTGTGAATGAAAAGTCCCAGAAACCCTGCATCTTGGACTGAACCTTCCTGCAGGGCTGGACTAGCTGATGAGCACTTCAATGACTATTTACATTTTATCTTGGGCCATGTTTAGCCAATAAATAGCTACTCCTTGCCCACCTCTTTCTGACCGAACATCTGTGACTAACAGAATATATTAACAAAGAAACACTTCCACCATCCAAAAAGCTGAGTGTCACCTGTAGCACCTGAGCCTCTAGAGACTGGTTTTGCTGTATCCGCCTACTTAATGTTTCCACCACTGCATTTGAAAAGTGTCTTGATTTATGACTTTCCTTTGTTCTGTTTCTATAAAAATTCCATCGGGGCTGGAGAGATGGTTCAGTGGGCCTCTTCCAGAGGACCCAGGTTCATTCCCAGCACCCACATGGCGACTAACAACCATCCTAACTCCAGTTCCAAGGGATCCGACGTGCCCTTCTTGGGCACTGAGTGGCAGAGGTGCACTCACATACATGCAGGCAATACACATACACATAAAATAAAATATTGAAAAAAAACAAAAACTTTATGAGCCAGGCATGGTAGTGCATGCCTTTAGTCCCAGCACTTGGGAGGCAGAGGCAGTCGGATCTCTGTGAGTTTGAAACCAATCTGGTCTACATAGTGAGTTCCAGACCAGTTGGGGGCTACAGGGAGACCCTGTCTCAAAGACCGAAAAAAAAAAAAAAGAAAAGAAAAACTATGAAACTGCTTCCAAGATGGAACATGGAATTTGGGGTAATCTGAATCTGTGTTCCTGGGCCATGGGCACGCATCATTACCTCCAGAATAAACTATCTCTCATCCCTTTCAGGTGAGAGTTATGCTTCTGCGCCAACAGGTCCAACCCAGGATTGTTCCAGGGAGAATGGGATAGCAGTTACAACCAAGGAGCTCAAATAGATCCTCTGTCTACATGTTCAGAAAAAAAACAGCAGAAACAGAGGGGAGTAAGCAAAGCCCTAAGGTGGAAGGAAGGGATGTGAATACCATCGATGAACAGCCCTGAGATGGAGGAGGACGGACAGGAAAAAAGTAGCGACAGTCCAGACACTACCCAACAGCTTCCCGCTTCCCACTGAACTTAATCTCCAAAGCAATTCTACAAAACAGACATAACCACCTACCTGGCTGGTAAGCTTGACGGGGCCAAAACAATGCAGCCAACATCACCCACCCAACAAACAGCTGAGTCACAGTTATGGCAAAACACTACAACGGGCTCCCAAACAAAGCATCCATTCAAGGAGAGCATGAAAGAAAATTCTGGAAAGTACATTTAGGTTATTTTTAACCTTCCTAATTTTTCTTTTGTGTGTGTTGAAAGAGGTACAGAACTCAATTACAGGTTCAGTGCTCCTTCTGTGCTCGGTGCTACAAAGCACCACTGAGTGAAACCACTGTCACCACCTTAATTGGAACAGCTGTAATCCAAGGATCCCTGAATGCGATCAGACCCGTTGATGGCTGACGTTCCCTCAGAGGAAGGGGTAGGAAAGTTCATTGGACCCTCACCTGAGATTCCAGCTACCCCCTCCTGCACCACCCCACCACCCTCTTCCCCCGCTGAATGTAACTCTGCCTCAGCTGCAGTAGAAAGCTAACTAGATGGTGGACTCCATCTGTGAACTCATGGAGAACTCATCACCCTGCTGGGGTGGGGCTTTTCAGGGACGTAGTTGTTTGGGATTACCCATGCTCCTGTAAGCAACCTCCACCTGAGCTCCCGTAAGCCCATGAAGCGCATTGGTTCACCACTGGATTGGGGTTCCTGGTCTGTCTCTGGGGTCCCATCTGGGGTAAAGAGATGTTTATTCCTATTTCTTCATGGAAAGTTAACACTCACTTTTTTGTGGTGGAACATCTAATCAAAATGTTGAAAGACCAAGGTGTACTAAGAGCTCAGGGAGTAGATAGCCTCCCTGAGGGAACCACTCTTACAACTTCTATAGCAACCACAGTATCAGTCTCAAACTTCTAGAAATGGTACTGCAGCCATGAGACCCAGGCGATGTGACCAGGACTGACTTCCGTCATCCTTCACCTCTCTGTGTTTTCATAATAAACTCCCATCAGTGCAAATCAACCAAGCTTGAAATGTCAAATGCATCACCTCATCTTAAAGTCTCAAGGTCCAAAATCAACACATGACTTTTAAATCCAGACATAAAATTATCTGAACCATATGCAGAATCCCTCAGAATTACAGGGCCGCGTGTCTAGACTCTCAAGGACTCAATGCATATGTGATGGTGAACAATTAACTCCTGGGTAAATGGTTTCCATTTTTGTTTTGTTTCTGTTTTTGAAGGGAAAGTAAGCAAAGTTTTATGGGGAGAAGCACCTTCCCAGCAGCAGGGAAGGGTCCCAGTCTCCTGGAATCAAAAATGTAGGGGCCAGCAACATGGTTCAGTGGGCAAATGTGCTTGCTGCCACACCTGACAACCAGAGTTTGATTTCTGGGACCCACATGATGGAAAGAGAAAACCAACCTCGTAAGTTGTCCTCTGACCTCTACATGTGCTCAGTGACGTGTGCACACACATCTACACACACATACACACACACACCAAATAAATTTAGTAATTTTAAAAAATATTTCATAGTAGATATTTAAAAACTTAGCTTAATTTTAACAACCTTCTTGGCTCATAATAATCCCAGAAAGCTCGGACCCACTTCTCCTGAATCATCTCAGGTTACAGATGCTGACTAGATAGCTGTCATAACTTTGTGTTTGAACCCATGAACACATGTGCTTAATTGCATGTTGCTCTTTCTCTGCCTATCTGATAAAATCCGTCAGAAGCACCTGGCATTGATAACATTTCAGGCGGAGTCCTTAGAAAACTATCTTCTCTGGATGTGGAGGATGTGAAGGCAAAGATGGGTCGACGCCAAACTAAGGCGTTCTAGAAACTACAACGCAACCCTGAGGGGTTAGGGATAACTGCTTGTGTGTTCATTAGAACGCCAAGGGATAGTAATAGTCCCTAAGATCAGCTTTTAAATAAAGTAGCTAAATTAGCAACGCAGGGCGTGTTCCTCTGGTCCTGCCTGCTCCCTCCTCGTCTGTATCCATTCCTGTCACTGGCAAGTGGTCTCTTCCTCCCTGCCCATCTTTCTCTCACACTCCACCTCCCCACTTGCAGTCCCCAGTTTCTGCCTGCATTAGACACTGTACATAAGAGCCCATTTTAATTATCTACTTAATATGCGTTGACATCTCCTAAGTTGTGAAGAATGCTAGACTTTAGGGTTTAGACACAGATCCTGTAGCCAGTGAACATGCCCAGGTGAAAGCACCCAGGATGCAGCACCAGATTCCAGAGCTCGTGGTCACATTCACGCATACCGGAGCCGCCCCCCTACCCCCGGCCCCACTGGGATGCTCCTCACTGGAAAGGAGCAAACCGGAGGCTACACAGAAAAGATTTCCAGAAGAAACTGGGGGAGCGAAGCAGAAACACGACACAGGCATAAGGAAGCTCAGCATAAAATAAAGGAAAATACATTTTAAATGAAATTAGCCAGCATTTGCTTTTTCACTAATGCCAAAAGACGACAAAACTTACACCGCTTTTCAAACAGCGTGTTGTTTAGCTTACATGTACCACAAGTGAACCGGTGGTCTCCTCTAGGTCTGACATCAAGAGACCAAGAAGGACTCTGCATCCTAGGCAATTCCCAACAGAGGGGCCAAAACAGTCATCTGTATTGCCCAGGACTTAACTCCCAGTGTCTACTTTCTACAAGTAGAAAGTGTCCAATGAATACCACAGTAGTAAATAAACAATATGCACATAATAAAGTCTTGATTATCAAAAGAAACACTCCTGGCCAGTTGTGAGCGATGTAATTCCAGGGCCCAGTGTGGTGGTGAATGCCTTTAATCACAGCAGTGGAGAAGCAGAGGCAGGCAGATCTCTGTGCATTTAAGAGCCTGGTCTATATAGAGAGTTCCAGGCCAGCCAGGGCTACATAGTGAGACCCTGTCAAGAAAACAGGTAGAGGGGGCTGGAGAGATGCTCAGTGGTTAAGAGCA
>NW_008353365.1:96488-100325 GCF_000622305.1 Nannospalax galili | reverse complement strand
CTCTGCGGGCATTGCACGACACGGGTGCACTTACCTACATGCAGGCAATACTACACGTATACACATACAATAAAAATAATAAATAAAATATTTAAAAAGCCAGGCGTGGTGGCGCATGCCTTTATCTCTGTGAGTTCAAGGCCAGCCTGGTCTACATAGTGAGTTCCAGGACAGCTGGGGCTACAGGAAAGAAGCTGTCTCAAAAAGACCCCAAAAAAAAAATTTTTTTTTTTAAATGAGAGCTGTCCTTTCACATTCTCTGGCCAGAGTCTAACTTAAGTTGCACTTGAAACCAAATTCAAATGAGTCTGGTGTTTCCCTTTGTCCATGGAAAGCAGCCTGTGGCCGCAAGCCTAGGAGTGTTCTGAGGTATGCTGTTCATCACAGAATGGCTTTTTCAAAGGAAGAGAAAGCAGTTTGTAACTGCTGTCCTTCCCACAACAGCTGCCATTTAAATTCTGAGGTATGATTCTGCCGTAAAACTGTGTCTTACCTAAGGAAATTACACCCCTTTTGCAAACAGAAAGCAAATCTAGACAAATAAACAAAATGACTGATACCATGAGCTGATATGCACAAACTTACTAGGACAGGTGATGGAATTCCTTCAAAGACTGAAGATTAAAGAGGTGATGACTAGGAACTGGAGAGTGCAATGAGATCAACAAGGGCACTGAAATGGCAGCCTCGGGCAAGGTCAACAGCAAGGTATGTAACCTCCATCACTGACCCTGCTCACCAAGCCCGAGCCAAGTCTGAAGGAACGAAATCAATGCAATATGGAGATCAAGGGAGTCTAACAATTTCACTCCAGCAATATAGATGAAATTAAAAACAACTCTCAGGTCGGTCTCATACCTTTAATCCCAGTACTCAGGAGGGAGACGGAGGCAGACACAGAGGAAAATAGTCTGAGTTCAAGGCCAGCCTGGTCTACATAGTGAGACCCTATCTCAAAAAAACAAAAAACAGAGGCTGGAGAGACGGCTCAGCGGTAAAGAGCACTGGCTGCTCCTGCAGAGGACCTAGATTCAACTCACAGCACCTACATGACAACTAACCACCACACGTAACTCCGGTTCCAGGGGGTCCGACGACATCCTCTGACCTCCATGGGCATTGTACGACAAGGGTGCACTTACATACATGCAGGAAATACACTCATACACATAAAATAAAAATAATTTTTTAAAATTTAAGAAACAACAACTCTCAGCATTTTGAGGAAGAATGTCTAGAGGCTCACAGATGATCCCCAACTGTGGTGCTACGATCTGGTGAGCCAGAAAGACCCAAACCGCCCCTGCCCTGGCTTCTCCCCGCTCTTTCCGGCTCTCTCTTCCCAAGCACAGGGAGAGCCGTCTCTCAGGCCTCTTATACATGTGAAGATGGAGTTCACTAAAGAGGCATAATTGCCTTCAACCTTCTTACTGAGATGAACCAAGAAAGAACAAATTTGCATCAAGGGAAAAGAGACTGAACACTAAACCCCAGGCCTAGGATCCAGAGGGGCCTCGTGTGGTTGCTTCCTCTGAAAACACTTGTTCTTCTTCTGTGAGGGAATTCCTTTTGACCAGCTGACCCTTTCTTTAAGGTTCTTACTCAATAGGACTCCCATGAACATACACGTTACTAAATGTGCTGTGCTTTCCTCCTGTTAACCATTTTATTTTGTTTTTGTTTTTGTCATGGCCATGTTACAGTCTTGACGTTGGTGGAACAGAAGAAAGAAGGGAAAGGTAATTATCTACTAATATCTGTGTCCCTGTCCGTACTGGACAGAGAATGGGGTGGGGTGAGAACTACTGTTACTGCTACTTTGTGCCAATAACTACACTAGTTTCTCTACATAAACTGGTCTATTCCAGCTTTCAAATAATGCAGGTGAGGGTTAGCTTTAATTGTCAACTTGACACAACGCAGTCACCGGGGAAGAAAGTCACGTCTAGATCAGGTTGACCTTGGGGCATGCCTCCGGTTTCCATCTGACTCAGCAACCTTTATACTTATCAACTTGATTATTCTCAAATAGCTCAAAGGCCCATCCTGGTGTGAGTGGGATGTAGGGATATATGCTGGCCCTCAAAGAGTTTACCGAACTGTTCCTGTTTTAAGCCTCCCTCCTTGCCCTACTGCTGACTTCCTGATTTCTAATCACTCTCCTTGGCCAGGTCTTCCCTAATCCTGGCCTGTCCACGGCTTTAACACTCATCCTCACAGCAGAGTTAAACTTCTGGTTCATGACTGCTCCTCACAAGCAAGTCTTTCTCAAACTTTTTTTTGTCTTTTTGAGACAGGGTCTCCCTATAGCCCCAGCGGGCCTAGAACTCTCTATGTAGACCAGGCTGGCCTTAAACTCACAGAGATCCACCTGCTTCTGCCTCCCCAAGTGCTGGGACTAAAGGCGTGCGCCACCACGCCTGGCTCACATTTCTCAAACTTTTAGGTCACAGAATTCCTTCACACAGTTAAAAATTACTACAAACCCCAAAGTGATTTGGTTTTGTGACTATTTCTATCTACAGTTTCTGTGTTAAAAATCAGAACCAAGAAAGTCACAATATAATAAAACATAGGTACACATTTCATTAGCCAGTAAAGAGATGGCATCACCAAGCACCATGTAACTTCTGGAAAGTACTATAGGTACAAAAAAGGGCTGGAAAGATTGCTCAGTGGTTAAGAGCACCGGCTGCTCTTGCAGAGGACTGAGTTCAGTTCCTGGCACCCACATGGCAGCTAACTATCTGTAACTCCAGTTCTAGGGGATCCGACGCCCTCTTCTGACCTTCGTTGGCATTGCCCAACATGTGTGCACTTACTACATGCAGGTAATACACTCATAAGCATAAAATAAGAAATAATATTATTTAAAAGGAAAAGCTAGGCATTGTGGCACACACATGTAATCAAGGACTGGGGAGGTGGAGACAGGAGGATCCCTGGGGTTTCCTGACCAATCAGGCTAAATGAATGGCAAATTCCAGGTTCAGTGAGAGACCCTGTCTCAGAAAGTGAGGTGGAGGAGGCTGGCAAGATGGCTCAGTGGGTAAAGATGCTACCCCCAGATGTGAACCTGATAACCTGAGTTAGGTCCCCAGAACCCACATACAGACGAATAACTCCACTAAGTTGTTTTCTGATCTCCACATGCACACCACGGCACAGGTGCCTGCACACACACCACACATACACACACAGTAAGAAATAACATTAAATTTTAAATGTTTTCAATATAAGATGGACAGTGATGAGGAAGGCGTGTGATGTTGACCTCTGGCCTCCACAGGCATTTGTACATGTATGCACACACACTGGTACACACACATCAACATACCCTTGAACAGACACACACACCTACACCACACACATACGCACACACAAAATAATAACATAAATGAAACAGGATTAGGCCGCTGTGACCGGCTGAGCGAACGAGCTCTCTCCACTGCTTTTCCTCTGCACCGTCTCATGTTTCCTAACTGGGGAGTCACGTCACTATTCTTTGAATTTTTTTATGTTTTTTTCTTTTGTATAACCACATTACAGAGCCTAATTACACAATCAACTTTCTTTAACTACTTCCCTTCCAATATTTACCCACTTCTGGGTATTTAATTATGCAGACATCATCAATCAAGGGCCAAGTTGCCTAACCATGAGGCTCCTTCCAAAACACCTGTTTTGCGCTCCATGAAGACATCCCTGAAGAGCCAGGGTGGCCATCCCCTGCCCGTTTCTAACACAGAAGACCTTCTTTCCCAGGTAATCGCTGCCCTCATACCCCACTTCCAGCCCATCTACGGTTCCAGGACAGCAGGTTCTCTAAGCGTGCTC
>NW_008353365.1:86795-96058 GCF_000622305.1 Nannospalax galili | reverse complement strand
GAGAGAGAGAGAGAGAGAGAGAGAGAGAGAGAGAGAGAGAGAAATGAGGTCCTCCCTCAGCAAGACATAGGAGCAGCGTCCTAGTCTGTGTGTATTTCCATTTTAGATAATAAATAGGTACATAATACTCTCCCCCACTAGACATACTTTTGTGCATACTACAAAGCATGTAAAAACTGAACCAATTTGAGATTTCAATACACCTTTTAAAAAGATGCCTGTTGTAGGGCTAGAGAGACGGCTGGGTGATTAACAGCATGTACTGCTCTTGCAGGGGACCCCAACACTTGTGAAGGTCCCAGCACCCACGCTGAGCGGCTCACAGCCATCTGTAACTCTAGCTCCTAGGGATATGACATCCTCTTCTGGTCTCTGCATGCACCCACATACATGTGCACATACATACATACACACACACACAAATAAAAATAAATCTGAAAAAAATAAGCCTACCGATAAGGTCAGAGGGAATGCAGAGAACCATTCATTTAGTTCATTTAATTTAATTTGCCCCAGCTTGTTCACCTAGCACCTAGTAAGTGAAGAGAAATAACCCTTTGACTTCCATAAGTTATTGGGACTTTTCTGGTTTTGTTTTGGGGGAGTGACTTTCAGATTTCTGTTATAGCAGCTAATACATTTTGATTGATAATATATACCTCATAGAGTTGGGTAGGATTAAATAAATTAATAATACAAAGCAATCAGAAAGTTACCCAGCATAGAGGAAGGACCAGATAAAATTAGTTATGAATAACAATGGCAGTAGTGCACTTTATCATATTCAATTATTGATTCACTTGTAAATCACTTGCTGAAGACCAAATCTACCAGGGTAATGGCTGGTACTTTGCTGTCCATTTCACTCAACAGGACAGCAAACACCCATCACTATTAAATAACCAGCACAGTGTTCCCATAACACCAGTCACCACCTCCAAGTAACAGCAGTAGTCAGGAGAGAACCTACTCCCGAAGTCGTCCTCTGATCTCTTCTCGTTAGTAATCATAGTTTCCAAATTATTTTCATGACAAGGTGTATCTTAGGCCTAAAATCCCAAGTGTCCCTTCCCATGGGGACAGATCTTTCAGGACAAGGGCTACTTAACTAAGAAGTATTCCTCAACACTCAAAGCAGGAAATTAAAATCTCCATCCTCCCCTGATACCTTTGCCATATCTTTTTATTTAGTCCTTATCTCTCCCTACTTAAGTTAGAATTATTTATATGCACCCCTTACCTCCCTGGGCTGGACAGCTTTAGTGTCAACTTGACACACCTGGGTTAAGGGAGCCTCAATTGGGGAATTTCCTCCATTGGGCAGGCCTGTGACCAAGTCTGTGGGGCATTTTCTTGATTGCTAAGTGATGTGGGAGGACTCAGCCCACTTTGAGTGGTGCCGCCCCTGGGCAGGTGGGCCTGTGTTGCATAAGAAAGCAGGCTGAGGAGGGGCGAGGGGAGAAGCCAGTAAGCAGCATTCCTCTGTGGCCTGTGCTCCAGCTGCTGCCTTCAGGTTTCCCTCCCCCTCCCCCTTCCCCTTCCACCATGCCCAGCTTCTACTTTTTTAAAAAAGACATAACATTTTCAATTATGTGTCTGTCTGTCTGTCTGTCTGTGTGGGTATGTGTGTGTCTGTGTGTGGGTATGTGCACATGTGTACAGATGCCTGTGGAGGTCAGAAGAGGAGGTTGGATCCTTTGGAGCTGGAGTCACAGGTGGCTGCAAGCCAACCAATGTGGGTGCTGGGAACCACACTTGGGTCCTCTGTGAGAGCAATAGTGTTCTTGATCTCTGAGCCATCTCTCCAATCCCTAATGATTTCTGTGCTTGTAAAGAATAGTGTTGGCTATTAAAATGCTCACAGAAAGTGTTATTTATTCAGTCCTTACTAGGAATTCAGACAACTTCATACACAACATGAAAAGGGAAATTATAACACACAAATCTTCACCTTAAGAGAATTGGCCCTAGAAATAGGACTGTGGGAAGGAGTGGGAGGTGTTTCCACCCCACCAAAGCATGGTGTGTGTGTGTGTGTGTGTGTGTGTGTGTGTGTGTGTGTGCAGGCATGCACGCAGTATGAGTGTGGAGGGTCAGAGCACAACTTTCAGGAGTGTGTTCTCACCACTCACCTTGCTGAGACAGGGTCTGTCTTGTTTCTTCGACTTTGCTGTGGACTCTAGGTGTTCCGGCAATTCTGTCTCTGTTTCCCATGCCCCGGACTCTAGGTGTTCCGGCAATTCTGTCTCTGTTTCCCATGCCCCCATGGGAGTGCTGGGATTAGCAAAGCGAATTTTTGTAGGTTCCAGGGATCGAACTCAGGTTGTCAGGTTTATGGGGCAAGCACTTCCATCTACTGAGCCCTCTCGCCTGACCCCTCACTTCTCACTCTTTAAGAGGGATAATTAAACTTCACATTAAGTGCACAAACCCTAGAAGTTCATATATCATTCATATTTGACACACAACTCATTGTGTTGCTTTCAACAACAACTTACAAGACTTTCAAAGTGATTCTATTTTACCACTCAAAACCACAAGAACCTCCCTCCCAGACACTTAGTACTTTAAAGGGCAGGCACTGTCGCAGTCCTCACTAGCTCAACAGAAGCAAAGCAGGATTGGAATCCGCTTTCACTATCCATTCAGCTCTCCTCTGAAACCTCACTGAGAAAAATAAACTCATTATCCAATTTCCACCACCACTTAAGTTTAATAATAGGGGATTAGCCAGAGGGTGATCTATACAATCATAGGAACATTTGCTGGAGAACTTTAAAGGTTCTTAATATACAATAGCTCAAGCAGCAGTTGACTTGGAATCCACTATGATTTTCTAAAGTACTTGGAGCTGCAAATTCTAACATCAGGGGGTTGGTTTCACTAAAACATTCCAGGTGAGAAAACCCTTGAGCTACAAATGTGGCTCCAAAATGAGAGGGTTTCCCCCAGGAATCAACCTGATCGGACTGTGCTTAGTTAGTCCTTGCCCTAAGGGTCAATTTGACCCACAGGATCCTTGCCAGAAAACAAACGAAGTTATTCGATGACTGGAGAGAGCTCTGAAGAATTCGTAGTTGGCAGCACACAAAAGAATTAAAAAGTATTAAAGAGTTAGAAGAAAAAATCTGCAGGATATGGCCATTTGAGAAAAATACTTAAATGCGTGGGAGGTGGTTTAGTGGCTGTGTAGGGCTACGAGAATTTAAAGACGGTGTGGCAGAGTGCCTAACAAACAGCTCTAGGGTCATGGAACTTGGTCTCTGCTCTGCCACAGAGGTCAGTCACCTTGCGATGGCTGTATAACCACAACCACCTTCAGCTTTTTCAACTGCAAAATCTGAAGAGCGAGTTTCTGCTGACTAAAATAATAGATGAAGCTTAAGAAGCCGAGGCACAGGGTCTTATGTATGTATCGAGTGTTCCGGAGAGATTAGCTGATTCCAAACCTGAACTTGTTTGTCTATGTGTTAAAAAAAATTATACTAAGGTCAGGCATGGTGGTACACCAGGCATGGGCTGGAGGGATGGTTCATTGGGTAAAGTGTGCCTGCTGCAGAAATATGAGGACCCGAGTTTGGATCCCCGGAACCCGTGTAAAAAGCTGAGCACGGCAGTGTGCATCTATAACCTCAATGCTAGGGGACAGAGACCAACCAGGCTAGCCAAAATGGTAAAGCTCCCAGTTCAGTGAGAGACCCTGTCTCAAAAAAATGTGGTGGCCAGGCATGGCGGTACATACCTTTAATCCCAGCACTGGGGAGGCAGAGGCAGGCAGATCTCAGTGAGTTCAAGGCCAGTCTGTCTACATAGTGAGTTCCAGATCAGCTGGGGCGACAGGGAGACCCTGTATCAAAAAGACTATATATACATACATATATATACATACATATATATATACACATACATACATACACACACACACATGCCCTGCACCCAATTTAATATATATATATACATATATATATACACACACACACACACACACACACATATATATATATATATATATATATATATATATATTAGAGAGCAATAGAGGAAAACACCTGACTCTGACCTCTGGTCTGCGCGCACGCACACGCGCACATACACACACACACACACACACACACACACACACACTCAACTACTTAATAAGAACCCTTTTTTCATATTCGTATATCTTTCACTGTGTATAACCTCCATGATTGCAGACAAAAGGTGAGGCTCTACTTTCAAAGTTGCCTCTATAATTACCCAAAGAAAAGGAACTGGGTTAGAATTATCTCATTCATTACATCCAAGTGCCTCATCTTTCATCATCTGCTTTTTACATTGCACAGACAGGAAATTCTTCATGTTATTTCCAATTCTTGAAGCATTGTGACATTATTTCAAAGTGTCCAGTTGTTGCAAGAAGTGACCCTGGGATACACTGGTGGATTATGAAATAGGCAACAGTCAATTGCAGAATCTCGGGGTTGGAACCTTCTAGACCGAAACACCCAATCTTGGGAACAACTTAATGAGCCAAAGAACTGTCTCCTCTTCTCTTGGTCCTCCTGGGGACTGGCTCCCTGTTGGGTCTGTGTTTCATCATCCCCAGGGTCAGAGAAGGACACTTGACGACTCCTGCATTCATCTAAGTCAGTGTCTCCTCCTAACAGAAGAGGCCCACACACTGGCACGCACAGACATTTACAAAAACATCCATTCTTAGAGGAGGATTTTCTGAAGAATGAGGGAAAATTACAAAAACAATATAGGAAAGGGAAAAATGTAAAGTCCAAGAACATAAAGTAAATGAAGTGACACACATCATTTAGTGTAAGGATGATGAAACTGTGCATCAAAAACAAGACCAGAGACAAACAGTGCTGACAGGAGCCTTGTGATGCACAGAAGGGCACTTCACTAACCTCTGTGGTAAGTGTCTCAAAACTTTAACCCCCAGATAGTCATAACAAAAACATCAGACAGAGTCAACCCAAAGGAAAGTCAAGAAAATGCCTGGCTGTACTCTTCAAAATTATCAAGGGCAAAAGCCAGGAAACACTGAGGAAGACTCATGGACCAGAGAAAAATGAGAGTAGGGGATGACCAGGTGTAACAGGGGATCCTGAGAAAACTGGCACAATCCAAGAGGAATTTAGTCAACACACAATGTTAACTTCTTAATGCTGACAAATATCCCGTGGTCATGTGAAATGCGGGTGTGAGGATATATCCACACTGTCAACTTGATTCAGAATCACCTGGGGGACACACCTCTGGGCCTCTCTGTGAGGGTGTTTCCAGAGAAGTTTAAGTGAGGAGGAGACCCATCCTGAACGGGGTTTGTCCCAGTCCAGATAAAAAGGAGAAAAAGAGGAAGCCAGCAGGGTCAGCAGGATTCCGGGTGGAGCAGGATTCTCTCTTCTTCCTGATCTGCCCAGATGTGAGCAAGTAGCTTCACACTCCTGCTGCTACACAAGGTTCCCTCCAAGACACCTTCCCCTTCCCCACCATGATGAACCGCACCCTCAAACCGTGAGCCAAGATAAACCCGTCATCCCTGAAGTTGCTTCTTCTGAGGTGTTTGACAACAATGAGGAAAGTAATGGACTATTCAGCAAAACAGGGCGAGCAGGATTCTGTGCGCCATCTTCATAACTCTCCTGTACAAACTCATTTATTCCAAAGTTTCAAGCTTGTTTTCTTTTCTCTCAATGTGTATAAGTGTTTTGCCTGCATGTGTATAAGTGCAACCATGTCGTGCAAGGTCCTCGGAGGCCAGAAGAGGGTACTGGATTCCCTGGAACTGGAGTATGGATGGCTGTTAGCTGCCATGTGGGTTCTGGGAACAGAACCCAGGTCCTCTGTGAGAGCAGCCAGTGCTCTTAACTGCTGAGCCCTCTCTCCAGCCCCCTCAGAATAAATGCAAAGACAATACTCATGTATGAGATTCTCAAACATAAAAACTAAAAAAGTTTTTTTTTTAATTTAAAAAAAAGAAAGACAGCCAGGCATGGTGTCACATGCCTGTAACCCCAACATCTGGGAGGTAGAGACAGGAGGATTAGACTTCAAGGTCACCCTTGGGTACATGGCAAATTTGAGGACCTGCTTTTCTCTGCTGGTAAGTAAAGCAATCATGACGTCATACAAAGGAAACTGCATGCTTGTGCATATTTGGGAGAATCATGACTTTAACCTATTTGGAACTTTGGTTCCAAAAATAAAAAAGTCCTCAAGAAATCTGGAGAAGTGTGCCAGATTAACTTCTCTTGCCTTGAATAATGAACAGCCTATGCCTGGTGGAGGGAGAGAAGCTGAGGTGCTTGGTGGGCTATTGTTCCTTCACCATCTAAAAAAGGAAGGTTCTGGGAACTTGGCAGGAGTCTGTGCATGCTGGACTGGTGATCCTGAGGCTACGCTGGGAGCCTGCAATGAGGGACACAGGCAGAGCCAGGCAGAAGGCCAGAGCTGTCGCCACATGTTACGGCACAGGTTGAAGTACTTGGGACCGAGTTCGCTCCTGGCTGTTGGGTTGTGTGAAAACCTGGACTGAGGCCAGCCCAAACCAGAACTCTGCACTGGGGCCTCATCAGGATTCAGGAGAGAAGAGTTGGGCTTTCAGGCAAAGAGAGTCCCTGAGTCCCCAACAGTCAAGGACACCCTTCTCTAATGAGATATAGAGACAAGTGGTTTGGTTTTAACGTGGAAATGGAACATTACACTGTTCAGGATGGGAACAAGCCAAGGCGCAAATCAGAGGAAAGGCAGCCTTTCCGCCCCAAAAGAGCGATTCACAGTTGAGCACATGATCCACAAGCCACAGAGACCAAGCATGTGACTATATATGCCTCTTGGGTACAGAGCTGATACCTCAGATACCCTTCACAGTCCCTAAAATAGCCCTGAACTTTCACACAACATGCTTTTCTGGAAAACAGACAGGTAGCCCCGGGCCCTAGGTGAGGCTTTCAAGGAGGAACAGTCCCTGACAAGAAGAAACAGCCGAGGCCCCCAGCAGCGAGATCTGGGGCACCCTGGGAACTGAGTTTGATCACATGATCCCAGGGGGCATTGGGAACTTCATCTCAAAGATTACAGTGGCCATTTTCAGGGAGGTGGACATGTCTACTGTGGGTAAAGGTCAATAACTGGGAAACAAAATTAAATGAAGAAAATTCTGTCCTACAGGCTTGAAGAGATGGCTCAGCACAGAGCACTGGCTGCTCTTGCAGAGGACCCGGGTTTGATTCCCAGCACCCATATGGCAGTTAACAACCACCCATAACTCCAGTTCCAGAGAATCAGATGCCCTCTTCTGACCTCTACAGGTGCACCTACACACATACAGGCAATACACTCATTACATTAAATATTAAAACTATAAATAAATAGAATAGTAAATAGTAATTATAGACATATTTTTAAAAATAGATTTTTGGTTTTTTAATATATTTTGTTATTTTTATTTTATGTGTATGAATGTATTGCCTGCATGTACGTGAATGCACCCTTGTCGTGCAATGCCGAGGAGGTCAGGAGGGGGCTTCAGATTCCCCTGGAACTGGACTTATGGGTGGTTAGTAGCCACGTGCTGGGAACTGGGGATCGAACCCAAAACTTCTGCAAGAGCAGCCGGTGAGTCCTCCAGTGCTCTTAACCACTGAGCTATCTCTCCAGCCCCAAATAGAATTATTTTTAAGTATATAAAGTGGGAAATTACATTGGGCAAGCTTTGTTTTTAGGTATTTTTATTAGATTTTATGTATTTATTTTTAGCACATGTGTTCCACAGTTCAAGTGTGAAGGTCAGAGGACCACTTGCAGGAGCAGTTCTCCTTTCCACTATGTGAGTCCTGGGGATCAAACTTGGCGGCAAGTACCTTTTCCCACTGAGACATCTCATTGGCCCTGAGAAAGCTTTTAATTACTGTGTTTAGTTTTCTAGAATGCGCTGCAGATCACAGTGATCCTTCTTTTGCAGCAACTGAGTTATAATCAATTGCCAACTAGGACCAATTTCTCAGTTAGGGAGACTATCAAGCTACTTCTAAAAGTTCATTTGGAGTGGAGCTCTAAGGTGATTGTTAGTCACCACATGTCATCCATGGTGCAATTCTAAAAGCCACACTTGTATAACACTGGAACTTGTATAAAGATAAATTATGAGGAGCTGGAGCGATGGCTCAGTGGTTAGGCGCTCTGGCTGCTCCGGCAGTAGACCTGGGTTGGGTTCCCAGAACCATCTGTAACTCCAGTTCCGGGGCTATGACTCCCTCTTCTGGTTTCCGAAGGCAGTGCATGCTTGCACATACATACATGCAGGCAAAACACATATATACATAAAATAAAAATAAATAACTTAAAAAAACTTTTAAAAATATATATTAAGAAGGTGACAGTAGAGCACTGTAATTTAGATAAATTTACCTAGCTGTATTTACCAGCTTGAAAACTCATCTTCCATGGTTAATTACCAAGATTTCTTTTCAGTGTATAGATCATTACACTACGAAACAAAAATTAAAACTATTCTTTCACCATAGACCCCTGATATGCAAAAGAAAAAAATGGGGAAGTTGCTGAATTTTCAGTGACACAATGAATAAACTTTTAACATTATTTTGTTGTTGTTATTGTTTTTGCTTTTGGTCTTTTGAGGCAGGGTCTCCCTATAGTCCCAGCTGGCCTGGAACTTGCTGTAGACCAGGCTGGCCTTGATCTTACAGAGATCTGCCTGCCTCTGTCTCCCCAGTGCTGGGATTAAAGGCCTATGCCACCACACCCGCCCACCATGCCCACCTAACATTAATAATTTTGTGACAAAACAATCTGCCCTTTTAGGTCACACAATCTTTATAAAAGATGTTTACTTCTTACCTCTGAACTTCTTGGGTGGGTTGGCAAGGTCCCCCGCCTCTGGGTGTACCACACATCGGTCATCCACCAACCTAGAAGGGAAGTGTGTTTATACCATTAACATCGATATGTTCATAAACCAGGAACCACACAAGGGTACTGGGTAAATATTTACAGTTTTAGTATCATGCCTCACTCAGAAACTTCTTAATAGTCCTGGATTTATAAAAGGACTTGATTGTCAAGAAAGATTCATTAAAGCAAGGTTCACAAAGTGAAAAACTAGGAGGCACTGTTACATGGTAGGAAACTCATTAGATCGATCATGACCTTGACAAGTTCTGAGCAGGGCTGGAACTCTTTAAAATTCTGTTAAGGGAAATGCTCTGGCCTCTAAAATGTTTATAATGCATTACAAAAATAAGCAC
>NW_008353365.1:77404-80905 GCF_000622305.1 Nannospalax galili | reverse complement strand
CTGCTGAGACATCTCATTGGCCCTGAGAAAGCTTTTAATTACTGCGTTTAGTTTTCTAGAATGCACTGCAGATCACAGTGATCCTTCTTTTGCAGCAATTGAGTTATAATCAATTGCCAACAAGGACCAATTTCTCAGGGAGACTATCGATCGAGCTACTTCTAAAAGTTCATTTGGAGTGAAGCTCTAAGGTGATTCTTAGTCACCACATGTCATCCATGGTGCAATTCTAAAAGCCACACTTGTGTAACACTGGAACTTGTATAAAGATAAATTATGAGGAGCTGGAACAATGGCTCAGTGGTTAGGCGCTCTGGCTGCTCTGGCAGTAGACCTGGGTTGGGTTCCCAGAACCATCTGTAACTCCAGTTCCGGGGGCTTCGACTCCCTATTCTCGTTTCCGAAGGCAGTGCATGCTTGCACATACATACATGCAGGCAAAACATGCATATACATAAAATAAAAATAAATAACTTAAAAAAAAACTTTTTAAAAATATAAATTAAGAAGGTGACAGTAGAACAATGTAACATTTAGATAAATTTACCTAGCTGTATTTACCAGCTTGAAAACTCATCTTACATGGTTAATTACCAAGATTTCTTTTCAGTGTATAGATCATTACACTGCAAAACAAAAATTAAAAATATTTTTTCACCATAGACCCCTGATATGCAAAAGAAAAAAAAAATGGGGAAGTTACTGAATTTTCAGTGACACAATGAATAAACTTTTAACATTATTCTGTTGTTGTTATTGTTTTTGCTTTTGGTCTTTTGAGGCAGGGTCTCCCTATAGTCCCAGCTGCCCTGGAACTTGCTGTAGGCCAGGCTGGCCTTGATCTTACAGAGATCTGCCTGCCTCTGTCTCCCCAGTGCTGGTATTAAAGGCCTATGCCACCACACACTCCCACCACGCCCACCTAACATTAATAATTTTGTGACACAACAATCTTCACTTTTAGGTCACACAATCTTTAAAAGATGTTTACTTCTTACCTCTGAACTTCTTGGGTGGGTTGGCAAGGTCCCCTGCCTCTGGGTGTACCACACATCGGTCATCCACCAACCTAGAAGGGAAGTGTGTTTATACCATTAACATCGATATGTTCATAAACCAGGAACCACACAAGGGTACTGGGTAAATATTTACAGTTTTAGTATCATGCCTCACTCAGAAACTTCTTAATAGTCCTGGATTTATAAAAGGACTTGATTGTCAAGAAAGATTCATTAAAGCAAGGTTCACAAAGTGAAAAACTAGGAGGCACTGTTACATGGTAGGAAACTCGTTAGATCGATCATGACCTTGACAAGTTCCGAGCAGGGCTAGAGCTCTTTAAAATTCTGTTAAGGGAAATGCTCTGGCCTCTAAAATGTTTATAATGCATTACAAAAATAAGCACTAGCCAATCGGTAAGTTGGCATAGATATTTAAAAATACAATCACAAGATCAAGAAAGGTAGTAGTCAACACTCCAGTATGGATGGGGGAGGGGACCACAAGGCCCCACCCGTAACTGAGGAGTTTTTGACAGATGATGGCTGCTGAGGGAAGTCATTTTTTTCTCACGGCTGTTGCCCATGGTAGGCTGTCCAGGGTCCAGTGGCTAGCGCTATGCCCATGCACATACAAGCAGCACAACTATACTGGGGCAGGGGGTGTTATTAAAAAGAAAAAGGAGGGCTGGGGAGATGGCTCAGCAATTAAGAGCACTGGCTGCTCTTGCAGAGGACCTGGATTCAGTTCCCAGCACCCACGTGGCAGCTAACAACCATCTGTAACTCCAGTTCCAGGGGATCCAACACCCTCTTCTGACTTCCTGGGGGATTGCACGACATGAGTGCACTTGCACACATGCAGGCAATACATCTCATAAACATTAAGATTTCCTCAGCTTCAAGGCTGCTCATCAAGCAACTGATAAACAGATTACACAGAGATGTCTGAGCAAAACGCCTTCAGTGCCAGGCACTGAGGCTGCAGGTACTCTGCCCTCTGGATGTTTTGTGGAGAGGCAGAGTATGGGGGCTAGAGAGATGGCTCAGTGGTTAAGAAATACTGACTGCTCTTGCAGAAGACCTGGATTCTATTCCCAGAACCCACATGGCAGCTAATTCCCGTTTGTAACTCAAGTTCCAGGAGATTCAACATTCTCTTTCAGCCTCAGTGGTGATTGTATGCATGTGGTACACTTATATACATGCAGGCAATACACGCATACACATAAAATTAAAATAATAAATTTTTTTTTAAGTTTAAAAAAATAAAAATAAATACTAAATAGTTGAAAGAAAAAAGAAAAGAAGATATGAAAGGGTGGGGAGAGTTGGGGTAAACATCATCTGAGTACATTATATTCATGTATGAAATGACCAAAGAATATATAATAAAAATACATGCACATACACACATACACATATGAAAGTGGAACACAGCAAAGTATTGAGTGGTCAGATTAGCCACTGTCTTCCTTCCCTCTCTCTTCTGGTGTTGAGTGTGTGGAGCTGTGAGATGCTAACCTGGTGGAGCTTATAACCGGGGTGGTAGCGGTGAGCACTCGGCCGCACCCTAACTCTGGCCTCTTCCTTGCTCTCGAGGTCACTGAGCTCCTCCCTATACCGGTAGAACAAGGCTGAGACGACATCCCTGTCAGCACTCTCAGGAGGGCTAAATGGCTTCACATTTTTAGTTTTTTAAAAGAATCTTTTAAATTATTTATTTGTACATGTATGAGTATTATGCCTGCATATATGTAAGTGTATCCGTGTTGTGCAATTCCCAAAGGAGGACAGAAGAGGGTGTCAGGTCCTCTGGAACTAGAGTTAAGGACAACTGTTAGCTGCCATGTGGGTGCTGGGATTCGAACCTGGGTCTTCTGCAAGAACAGCCAGTGCTCTTAACCGCTGAGCCATCTCTCCAGCCCCTGACTTGCATATTTAAAATACCCACCACCATTTCTGGTGTATAGTAAGTACTTCAAGTAGCTCTGAAAGCAAAAATCAAGGCCCTTGCTTGTCTCGTTCTCGAGACACTCTCTGCTGGGAAAGGGAGCCTGGCACACAGCAGGTGCTCAACTAGTGTTGGCTAAGTTAATAAATTCTCTTTGTAAGTTACCAAAAAAGTGAGTTTTGATAGGGGATAAACAGGATTAAGATGGGAAAAGAAAAAAATAAATAATTTTAAATGTGTTTTGAACCTATTAAAATGTTTATGAAAAGCTGACTACTGGATACTCCCAAGAGGGAAAGGCTGCATGCCATCTTCTGTTTCCAGAGAAAGGTCTGAGAACGACCCAGAATGAGTCTTGTGTGCGATGGGACCAATTGGCAATTTGCCATAATCCTCTGTGAATGTATGTGAATTTGATACACATGTGAATTCTTCCCAAGTGAGCTGTCCAGGTAGCAGTTCTCCTTTTTTAATTTTAAGTATTGGCCAGAATTTGCTTCCTGCATTGATTACAGCTGAGAATGAACTTCACTTAGGATTAAAAAAAAA
>NW_008353365.1:25750-77067 GCF_000622305.1 Nannospalax galili | reverse complement strand
ACCAATTGGCAATTTGCCATAATCCTGTGAAAATGTATGTGAATTTGATACACATGTGAATTCTTCCCAAGTGAGCTGTCCAGGTAGCAGTTTTCCTTTTTTAATTTTAAGTATTGGCCAGAATTTGCTTCCTGCATTGATTACAGCTGAGAATGAACTTCACTTAGGATTAAAAAAAAATCAAAATGAAAGTTTGGGTTCCTGGTTTATCTAGTTACCAGAAGTAGACAGTGCCCAAATCATTTTTTTCCTGAGATCAAATTTCCACAAAATACAATGCTAATCTGGTGCAGCAATACCATTCATATAATGAGGATAAAAAATGAAAGTTTTAGTTCCTCGTTTATACAGCTACCAGAAGTAGATAGCTCCTAAATCATTTTTTTCCTATGAGATCAAAATACAATGATTTGGTCCAGCAATACCATTCATATAGTGTGTGTGTGTGTGTGTGTGTGTGTGTGTGTGTGTGTCCACTTCATTCATGCTGGTTTACTAAATGGGGTTTTTCTAGAGCACCTAGACATGCAAAAAATGTCCTTTAAGAGTCTTTAGAAGCTGTTTCTTAGAAACAGGAAGTCATTGGGTCAAGAGGAAGCAAGTCCAAACCTCTACAGCATCCAACTTCAGCTTATAATATTGAACTGGAAAGGCTTCAAAGGATATCACATCATACATAAATAAAAATTCAGTGAGGGAATGGTTGGCTTTTCTAATTAGCTAAGACAGCATAAGAATTCAAAGCAATGATTAAAAAAAATCATAGTCTTATTTAGAGCACATAAAAATTACATAAGTGACACTGACACTCATTCTTTGAGCTCATCCATTCCCACAGAAGCACAGATTCTGAGTGTCACAGAGACCCCCACCCCCCGTGTGGAGTGACCATCAAGAGAAATGGGAATGAATGATACGTCAGATCACAGAGTGCTTCAGTAAACACTGTGTCTATTCTCAGTTACTTAGAGTCCAGACAAAGCCGTAATAATTAGGGGTCACTTCAGTTCTAAGAAGCTCTCCTGTTCCTTATACAAACTTCTGTGAAAATCAATGGTTTCATCTTGCAGACTTAAAGAACTGGAGCTGAGTTTGGAAAGAATGGCAGGAAGGAGGGGTGGGAGGAAGTTGGGGTGTCCGTCTGTTATAAGACTTACATCATCACTGATATTAAAAATCCAACAGCCTGAGGCAAGACACGGCTCAGTAGTTAAGGGCACACACTACTCTTGCAGAAGACCTGAGTTCAGTTCCCAGCACCCACATTAGGTGGCTCACAACTGTATCTCTAGCTCCAAGGTATCCAACATCCTCCTCTGGCCTCCTTGGGTACTTCTACTCACGTACACACACACACACACACACACACACACACACACACACACACAATTTTAAGAAATTGTTATTGAATATGTCAATGCTGTTAAAATGAAGTGGTTATTAAATAATTTTTTTTGTCTTTTTGAGACAGGGTCTCCCTATAGCCCCAGCTGTCCTGGAACTCACTTTGTAGACCAGGGTGGCCTTGAACTCACAGAGATCCGCTGGGCTCTGCCTCCCAAGTGCTGGGGTTAAGGTGTGTGCCACCACACCCAGCTAGCTAAATCTTTTGTAAAACCCACCATGTTAATGGTCATTGCTAGAACAACACAGTATACCCACTAGCCTCTTCTTGCAGACCCCCAGAGCTGTCACCTCTCTAACAGTCCTAACTTAGAAACAGCATCTTGTGCTTCCAATCAGTCACAGGACCCCTTACCACATTTACTTATAAATTGCTTTTACCCCCATAAAGTCAAGAGCTAAACCTCATCTTGCTTACCAGTGTATCCTCAGAATCAACTAGAATGTTCCAGCAGATAGTAAATAAATGTTGGCTCAATGAATAAGTCAGGCAGTGAATCGAGGATGATTTGATGATTTGATACCCAACTAACTGCCCATCTTCAGCTCCAGTGTTTTTTCTAGAATTCTCTTTCAAAAATAAGCCTATTTCTCTCTGATTCTTCCTCATGGATATTTGCCAAGTAGTTCAAGAACCTTCCAAATGCTGTCATTCTCCTCACTGAACCCAAAGGCCATCCACAGGAGTCCAGCTGTACCACAAGCACAGGGGATGACTGCCCCCTTCTTCCAAGTTCGTCAGAGAAGTCATAAACACTAACAGTACCTTTAACACTAGCTGCAGTGTAGAAAAGGATACTCGCTGCAGAGGCTTAATGCAAATGTTTTATTAATGTCTGGGATAAGAAAATACAAACAAAAGTGTAAAAAACAACCTTGAACAGGTCTGAGGAGACATTAACGGTCCTTAAACAGCTGAATAAATGTTCAACATGGTTAGTAACCAGGAAAATGCAAATCAAATTAAGATAGAATTACAGAGCCAACAAGTCAGTACAAACTAATGTAGAAAAAAGTTTGAATCAAGGTTTGAATAAAAGTAAACTTTCCTGGTGGTGCACGCCTTTAATCCCAGCACTTGGGAGGCAGAGGCAGGCAGATCTCTGTGAGTTCAAGTCCAGCCTGGTCTACATAGGGAGTTCCAGGCCAGCTGGGGCTACAGGGAGACCCTGTCACAAAAAGACCAAAAATAAATAAACAAATAAATAAATAAATAAATAAATAAAGCAACATCTTTAAAAAAAAAGTAAACTTTCCTTCTCACCAGATTCTTTATTATTATTATTTATTATTCTCTGTGTGTGTGTATTTGTGTATGTATCCAGAGAAACATCAGTCATGATGAGGCAAGTGGCTATGGACATAAAGCAACATTTAATTGTATATTCTAGACTCAGACAGAGGAAAGGAGATCAAAATCGCCCAGGCTGTGAGAGCTCCAGGACAGAACCCGTTAGCCAGGAACACTGCTGTCCTTTGAGATCCTCGGAGTCACTGCAGTCGGTGACTGGGTTGAAAGCACCCACCCTGCCCTGGTCCTTTAACACACTACATTCTTTAAAAAAGCAATGACTAGGAGCCAGCTGTCACTTCCTGACGGAGCAGACATAAAAGAGAAATATTCTTGGAGGAAATAGTTGGCAAGAGAAGTTCCCTGGCCAGAAAAACCTCTGGTCACTACAGATCGATTCCCACAGCCAGCACAGCACCACAAGCTATTGTGTTTCCAGAAAGCTGCAAGGGATGAGACTGACCTTTTCAGAGCTAAAGCAGGTGACTCGTTTCGGAGCCAGCCTGGGACTGGGATGTTTCTAAGAACTGTGAGAAAGGGAAGAGCTAAGAGCAAAGAGCTTCGGGTTCCCACCTCACTCAAGCAGACTCAGACCTTCTAGCGTTTTCCAGTGGCTAATAGGGAGTTAAAATAAAACCACTGTCATCCCTACAATTGACAAGGAGCAATCAAAGGGTGTCAGACACCTTTTAAACCATTTCTAAATCCAGGCATGGTAGTATAGGCCTGTAATTCCAGGACTTTGGAGGTGAACACAGGAAGATGAGGAGTTCAAGGCCAACAGCCTCAGCTACATAATGAGTTCAGTCTGAACTACACGAGACGGTGCCTCAGAAGGCGTAACAAAAACTGGAGACAAAGAGATAGCCCCATTTTTAACAGCACTGGCTGCTTTTACAGGGGACCCAGATCCGGTTGCCAGCACCCCATGGCATCTCATAACCATCTATAACTCCAGCTCAGGAGAAGTAACACCTTCTTCTGCCCTCCACAGGCACCAAGCATGCATGTGCTGTGCAAATGCAGGCACTCATACATACACATAAAAATAAATATTTATTAAAAACTAAAATTACGTTTTAAAAATTAGACATTTCACCAGGCGTGGTGGCGCATGACTTTAATCCTAGCACTCGGGAGGCAGAGGCAGGCGGATCTGTGTGAGTTCAAGGCCTGCCTGGTCTATATAGTGAGTTCCAGGACAGGAGTAGAGCACGGGAAGGGGGGGGCCTTTTTTAAAAAAAAAAAAAAAAAAAAAAAAAAAAAAAAAAAAAAAAGACCAAATAAATAAGACATTCTGAGCACAAATAAAATAATCCTAGATTTATCTCAAGTTGATTAGGAACCAGGTAGTGTCCTGGGCTCTAGGGCTTCATTCCCATGACAAACCAATCTAGAGAGTTATGATTGCATGTTCGTCTAAAAACTCCCAAGCTGGGGTCCTAGAGTAGACCTTAAAGAGCCTGGAAGACATCAGATACAGTTAGAATACTCCATTTGCGCATACCTATACGCACTTACAATATAAACTTTCTCAGTCTCAAGGGCTCACAGGACCCCAGAAAGGCAGAAGAACTCTTGGAACAAGCACAGACCTTGAGGTTTAAAGGGCTTGGAAAGTCTGGGGCTTTTTTTTTTTTTTTTTGAGGTCTTGCAATTCTTAACACAAATCTAATCTTTTGACCTTAGTATAGAGCTGTGTTCCCAGAAGATCTCAGATCTCTTTTCAACAGGCTTTGCGCAGAGACAGCACGGTCTCTTACAAGATAGTATGAGGTGGGCTTTAACCATGCTTTTTTTCCATAAGCATAAACTAACCCTTAAAATCTTCCAGCCATGGGGCTGGAGAGATGGCTCAGTGGATAAGAACACTGGTTGTTCCTGCAGAAGACCTGGGTTCAAATCCCAGCACCCACATGGCAGCTAACAACTGTCTGTAACTCCAGACCCAGGGTATCCGACAGCCTCTCCTGAACTCCCCGGGCATTGCACAACACGGGTGCACTTACTACATGCAGGCAATACACGCATACACATAAAAAACTAAAACTAAAAATAACAAATAAGCCGGGCGTGGTGGCGCACGTTTTTTAAGATGTTTAAACGCCTTAAAATGTTGAATGTTTGCCTACATGTATGTAAGTACACCATCTAATGCAGAGACCAGATGAGGGCATCGGATCCCCTGGAACTGGAGTTATAGATGACTGTGAGCCACCACGTGGATGCTGGGAATGGAACCCAGGTTCTCTGCAAGAACAGTCAGTGCTCTTAACTTCTGAGCCATCTCTCCAGCCCCGCTTCCAATGGTTTTTCAATTAAATATACCCAATATTTTTTAAGCCATCTTCTTTGAGAACTATTTTAAGGTTCACTGGCTTTATTAATGTGAAGATTTCCCACCAAACTTCAATTCAAGAAAGGGACAGCCCTCCACAGTCACCTTTCCTCACAGGCACTCCATCAGGAAAAAATGCAGATTTAATAATATACATATTCAGCCGGGCATGGTGGCACACACCTTTAATCCCAGCACTCGGCAGGCAGAGGCAGGTGGATGTCTGTGAGTTCAAGGCCAGCCTGGTCTACATAGTGAGTTCCAGGACAGCTGGGGCTACAGGGAGACCCTGTCTCAAAAAGACAACAGGGAGGCTCTGTCTCAAAAAGACAAATAAATAAATAAATAAATAAATGAATAAATAAATAAATAAATAAATAAAATACACATTCTGGGGGCTAGAGAGATGGCTCAGCAGTTAACGACTGCTCTTACAGAGGACCCAGGGCTCAATTCCAGCACCCACATGGTGGTTACAAACCGTCCTTAACTCCAGTTCCAGAGGAATCCAAAGCCTTCTTCTGACCTACGTGGCATTGCATGACACAGGTGCACTCACACACATGCAGGCAATACACTCATATACACAAAATAAAAATAATGAATATTTTTTAAAAATAATGTACGTATTATCTCTTCCAAACTAATACAAATTTAGCTTTCCTTATTTAAGTTGGTTTAGCTTTGCACATTAAGTCCCGCCATTCATGATTATAAGTTAGATGGGAAATTACATCCACTAGGAGATAATCCTTCGACTGTGTGCTTCTGGCTTGCCCACTAAGGGCTTGGTCACTAAAAGGCCATATCCATGCATGCTAATGGCACCTCCTGCCAGGAGGCATGTGGATTATCCCCAAGGACAAGAAACTACTACCTCACTCTGCTTCTGTCTGAGGAATGTCTGAGAGGCACCTGGCCCCAAAGTTTACTCTGGACTGAGATACTGTTACACCAGAACACCGTGGTGGAGCCCACCAGTTTGAAACCCTTGTACACTTTTTTCCTAGTGCTCTGCAATTTGGCCTAAAGTTAGTGACAAGGCAGGCCTGGGTGCCTGTTTGATTTCAAGTGTGAGCCATCACGCCTGGCCACCCAGCAGTTTCTTTTTTCATCGTTTTTTTAAACTTATGTGTATGCTTGTGTGCCTGGTTGTCTGTACATGCAGAGGCCAGAAGAGTGAGTCAAATTCCCTGGAACTGGAGTAGCATGGCTGGGAACCAAACCCGAGTCCTCTACAAGAATATTAAGTGATCTTAACCGCTGAGCCATCACTCCAGACCCTAACTACAAAATTACATACCTTGTTTTAGGTAGCCATTTTCAAACTGCACTGAAGTAATTAGTCACAGTACTCTAAGTGTGGCTAAAGTATCCTTTCTTTATTTCTCCCTTTTAAAATATCAAATAAAAGACAGGAAATGAAATACCATTTTAAACTCCATTGATTGTTTTTAAAATAAATACTAAACCAAAACAAAAAATGGCCCCGCTGTGTCTTCAAACTCTAGAATTCAGGAAAGGAAGTTCTGGGTTTAAATCTTGACATCCAGAAATTCAAGAAAATGTGACATCAAATGAGTTTTAGAAATGAAGAGTTTCTAATCACAGACTTTTTGATGCTGTTTTAAAATTCCAAGTCTTTCAGAGGAAATTTCTGCTACTTAGAGAGGCTTCTGGCAGCACTAGGAATGTCCAGCCTGGAGGCTGGCTGTAGGGCTGCCAAGGCCTTGAATTCGGATTTTAGAAAGGCAGGAAGAGGTTTGACTGGTGGGTAAAGAGGAAATTGACCGTCCCTGGGGCAGTGTGGAGAAAGACTGGATGTTGGGACAGCCACCAAGTCCTAATTCATCACTTCTTTCCACATCTAGGGAGAACTTGGGGCTCACCAACACTGTGCTTATACAGAACAACTGTTTTACAAACTCTCCTCATTTTTAAAAAATATTTTTATTTTATGTGTATGAGTGTATCACCTGCATGTGTGTACCGTGTGTGCAATGCCCTTGGAGGACAGAAGAGGCTGTCAGATCCCCTGGAACTGGAGATAGGACAGTTGTTAGCTGCCATATGGGTGCTGGGATTCGAACCCAGGTCCTCTGCAAGAGCAGCCAGTGTTCTTACCTGCTGAGCAGCTCTCCAGCCCCTTTCTCATTCTCCTCTTTTTTCTTTTTTGTTTTTGTCTTTTTGAGGCAGAGTCTCCCTACATCCCCAGCTGGCCTGGAATTTGCTATGTAGACCAGGGTGGCCTCAAACTCACAGAGATCCGCCTGCCTCTGCCTCCCAAGTGCTGGAGTTAAAGGTGTGCGCCACCACGCTCTGCTACTCTCCTCATTTTTAACCTGAGGCATCAACATCACTGACCTACAGCAAACACATCTGGACCCCACACCAGCATCCCCACCCTTGAGTTCTTAAAAATTCTTTTCTTCACTTGCTAAAGACAAAGCCCAGACCTTGGAAGCTTCCCACTGGCGGGTGAAGTCAGTGTATCAGACAAGATCAGACAACACCTCTTCCCATCTGGAGAGGATCCCCAAAGCAGGTCAAGGACAGAGCCCCTGGATGGTGGGGACTGAGAACAACAGTCTAAGTACTAAGTCGCTGGTGTCTGCACATGTTTAAACCCTAAGGACTTGGGTCTCCAGCCTCCTGAAGGCTGAGGGCTGATCCACTTGGCCACAGTGGGCGTGTGGTGTCTGCCTAGCATCTGTGCCCCTTCTTCTGGCCACAGAGCAGTGACAGGAGGATGGATAGGGGCTCTTCTCTCACTCAGGGTGATGGCTGCCCCTCAGTCCCAGAAATTCAGTACCCTGCCTCAGTGTGAGGCTGAAAGATGCCACTGTTACCTAAGCCATCGCAGCAGACAGATAACTGTGGGAATGTACAGTTCCTAGGGTTGAAGAAAACTCTCCTACCAGTTCTGGGAGTGACTGGGTGGGGTAAGGAGATGCTGGCAGCCAGGTGACCACTGTGAACGGAGCACCTGCCTGGAGGGTACTAAAACCTGTGGTGCAGAGGCCAAGGGCTCCTGGGAGAGCCTGGGATACAGAGAATTGGCCTTACTATAACCACAAGGTCCTCTGTTGTGTTGCAAATTGTGTGACTAGGGTTTTCTGATTCTTATAACTAAGAACCATAACTGACAAAATTATTATTTTCAGATACACTCATTCTTTGTCATGTCTGGGAGTTTGGCACTTTTTAGGCTTAATCCTATCACCAGTGAAGTCTCCAGCATGCCCACAAATAACTTTCTGACTTCTGCTTGCCCTGGGGAACTAAGGACTTGATATGAGCCGACAGGAAAGAGCTTCTCACAGAGGAATTTTGAAATGAGAGTTTACAAAATGCCAGTAACCAGTAACAAGTGGCCAGATGGCCTCAACCTCCCTGCAGATCCGAGGCTGACCTTGAACTTCTGATCCTCCTGCCTCCACCTCTCGTGTGCTGAGGTTACAGGTCTGTAGCACACCTGTGAACACGGTGCTGAGGCCCGAAGCCAGACCTTCCTGTATGCTAAGTACAGACTCATCCCCTCTAGAGTACTTTAATGCTCTAATTTTTTTAGAGCTCTCCTATAACGTGAGCACAGGCTATAATACAGGAAGGCAGCTGGGGTCCTGCCTACTGGTGCAGAGAATAAAATCTCTGGCCTGGATAAAGACCCAACTTTCCAGGTCTTCCAGATCACCTGGTCACAGGACCAGCCTAGGAAGACAGGTCCATCTTCAGTTATGCTAATACCTGGGTGTTCATGGGATACTGAACTTTTGTTGCTCCCTCAGCCTTACCTGGTGGCTCAGTGCTTATGGACCACGTGACACGCATGTGTCTCACATAACTTCTGCCCACTTTGAATCTCTCCTTTTCTTCTTCAGTTCTTTTTCAACTTGCTCTCCCTAACACTCTGGGCTGTCCCACCATCTTGGATTGCTTTACTTTTTCTCCAAAGTTCCCTTCCCCTCCCCACCATGTGGGTGCTGGTCCCCCATATATCTGACCTCCATGCCGTCTAAACAGCCATGGCTTTTTCTTTTCCCCTACTCTCCTCCCCGAGGCAGCTGCTGGGATTTACGGCTTGCCTACACTGAAGATTTTTTTTTTTGCAAGTCAAATAAAATCATCCTAAAGCTTCCCTTTGAGTTCCTTCTTCAATTCCTTTATGAACGAGACTAAGAACCCTGAAGGGGAGTCCCCTTCTCTCCAACATCATATATATCACATTTCCAGAAAACAGGAAAATCTTCCTTTAAGGCATGACTAAAAGAAAGCTAAAGCCTGAGTATCTTTGCTCTTTAAGTAGAGCTAAGGTCAGAAGCAAGCTCCACTCTCCAACCTTCTCAACGCCTAAATTTTGCCTAAAATTCACTAGTATTTCCGAAAGAAGTATTATAATTTGATTAGTTACTACTTAAAATTTGACATGATATTCCCAACCAAATTTATTTATTTGAAAACTGGCTAGTTATCCAAACTACATAAGTGATTTTTCTCATCCCTAACTGTCACAAACGTCCATTCAGAATTCTTGGTCAATAAGAAAGCTCAGGGACGTCAGCCCTGGATGCCCAGGGGAGACCTGTGCAAAATTCTCTTCTAATGGCTGCAAACAAGTACATGTTTTCTCTCAATAATGTCATCTTCCCACACCCCTCTTCCAAACACCGTTAAGAGTGAGGCACTAAGCCAGGTGCGGTGGCATGTACCTTTAATCCCAGCACTCACTCGGAAGGCAGGGGCAGGTGGATCTCTGAGTTCAAGGTCAACCTAGTCTACACAGTAGGTTCCAGGCCAGAGTGAGGCACAATGCCAAACTTTCCTTAAAAGTCTTTCTTCAGGGGTTGGAGAGATGGTTCAGTGGTTAAGAACACTGGTTGTTCTTATAGAAGACCCAGGTTCGAATCCCAGCACCCACATGGCAGCTAACAACTGTATAACTCCAGTCCCAGGGGATCTGACAGCCTCTTCTGACCTCCACGGGCATTGCATGACACGGGTGCACTTACCTACATACAGGCAATACACACGTATAAATAAAATAAAATGTATTAAAAAAATTTTTTAAGTTTAAAAAAAGGTCTTTCTTCAAAGTATAATCCAGGGCCATGGCTGGCTATAAGGAGGGAAGGAAAGGTGGTCTTTATCCTGAATACCCACGCAAGGCCTCTATTAGTAGGAAAGAAGGAAATGAATTTGTAGGAATAACAGATAGGTCTGCTATACAAATAGAAATTCAAAGGCATTTTGTCGAACAGGTTTCGAATTCAATGATGCTGTTGAGATTATTTTTTTGAATTTCTTAGAGTAGAGCTGAGGGGACAGTTCAGTGGGCACGTACTTGACACACAGGCTTGAACACCTGAGTTCTGTGTAAGCCAGCCAGCCTAGCCTAGCAAGCAGGCCGGGGTCCTAGTGACAAGGTCTACAACACGCTAGAGGTTGACCCCTGGCCTCCACACAAACACATCACATGCACACATGCAAAAATTAAGGTTTTAAACAATTAAAAGATAAAGGAATCTAGCCGGGTGTGGTGGCACATGCTTTTAATCCCAGCACTCGGGAGGCAGAGGCAGGCAGATCTCTGTGAGTTCAAGGCCAGCCTGTTCTACATAGTGAGTTCCAGGTCAGCTGGGGCTACAGGGAGACCCTGTCTCAAAAAGATCAAAAATAAAAAAGGAAAAAGATAGACACACTTATGCTGATCTCATGTGTGTGTGTGTGTGTGTGTGTGTGCGTGTGTGCGTGTGCGTGTGCGTGTGTGCGTGTGCGTGTGTGTATTCAGTTATTCTGTACTGTGGCTTGAACCCAGGGCATGATATATTCTGCACAAAGTGTTTACAGACTAAATTCATGGGTATCCATTGCCAAAGAAACTACTGCCTGTTAAAACTCCTCTATGACAATTTACCTCAACAATCTCTGATTGAGAGTCTCCAACGATTAGTAAAGTGCCTTTTACACGTCCAACACAATAATAATGCTTTACAGCCCTTTCCAGAGAACCTTTAGTGGCTGAGACCTTGGAGGCAAGATCTGAGTTTCTCTTAACAGATAACAACTTCACTTGGACTACAGGAAAGAAGGCTCTTAAATCACGAGCTGTCGGAGAAATAAAAGAAAGAGAGGCAAAGTCCTTTTCTCACCCCTTGTTCACCCTGGAGATACTTTCACTGAAGTTTTTCACAACAAATACCGATGGTGAAACTCGGTGTGACTTAAAATGTCTCTGTATCACTCCCTGTCACAGTGTAATAGCCAAAGCAGAGCAAAATTCCTTCCTCTGCCTCCTCCACCTACTGCAAAGAGCTGAAATGACTCTCTTGGAAAACACAGTTGAAGCCAAAAACTCAGCTTGCAGTGCAAATGTTTAAGTAGTTATGTCCCTGGTGTTGACAACGACCTTGACGGCTCTCCAGATACTAGGAGGAGTCTCCGAATCATTAACTTCCTTTGGAGTCCTACTCTGTGTTTGATGATTTCGGGGGCTCATTTTTTTAAGTCACTGTCTTTATTTAGGGCAATATTCATAAACTAGATTTGAAAGAGCCAAAAATAAAAACTCTGATAACATTTGGTATCTTTTATTGCAAAATTGCCTTTCCAATGATAAGACACTTTCAAACATCCACTTAGAGGATCACAGCACGCTAGAGCTAAAAGGAGTTAAATGACGGTGCTTTGTTTTTCAAAAAGAAACTTGTGTTATTTGTTGTTCTTTGTTTTTCTTTGTTGAGACAGGGTCTCTCTGTAGCCTTAGTTCGCTCAGAACTCAATAGGTAGACCAGGCTGGCTTCAGTTTCACAAAGATCTGCCGGCCTCTGTCTCCCAAGTTCTGAGATTAAAGGCAGGTGCCACCACACCCCACTCAACTTATTTTGCAATTTATACATAACCACATTTTTTCCAATTCATTTCCTACATGTGTGTAAATAAGCTTCATTTGTGTATTGAATTCAAGAGGCTTCCCAAATGACCAGTAACACTAGAGAATTTCAAATGTTTAGATATTGGCCCAAAATGTATCTTCTGTACATGACTTAAGGCAAAACACATTAGAATGAACTAGTCAACAGATATGATAAAAATTAATAAAAAACAAAAATACTGGCTATTTGTTTCCTTTAACCTATATTTAAATGTCTCATTCACCAGATATCTTAATGATAAAAATGTCCAATTGACACATATCCTAAAGTAAATTTCATGTAAATTCTTCAACTATTCTCTGGGTCTGACATCAGCAAATTCTTTGCAACTGAGTTTTCCTGTCAGTAATAGCTCAAGTACAAAATACTCCCCTTTGGGCTGGTGAGATGCTCAGTGGTTAAGAGCACTGGATGCTCTTGTAGAGGTTCCAGATCCAGTTCTCAGCATCCTCATGGTAGCTCACAACCATCTGTAATTCCTGTTCCAGGGGATCCAACGCCTTTTGCTGGCCTCTGTAGGCCCTGTACGCATATGATGCACATGCATATATGCAGGCAAAACACTCATACTCATAATAAATAAATAAATCTTAAAATACTTCCTTGGAAGTATTATGCACTAGGAGAAAGGGCTGTTCACAATTAAGAAATTATCTTGAGCTGGGCGTGGTGGCACACGCCTTTAGTCCCAGCACTTGGGAGGTAGAGGCAAGTGGACTTCTGTGTGATAGAGACCAGCCTGGTCTACAGAGTGAGTTCCAAGCCACCAGCTGAGGCTACAGGGAGACCCTGTCTCAAAAAGACCCGAAAAAAAAAAAAAAAACTAAGACAGCAGATAGATTAGCACCATACACCCAGTGACAACCCCCTTCCAATATTTTAGAAGAATTATCTGTGGATCTCAAGGATTTCAAAAGTAAGAATAATTACACACTTTTTTTTCCCAGAAAGGGACCGATCTTAACAGCTACTTAAGAGATTTAAAAAGATGTATATCCCAATGCAACAAACATCTATTCAATAATTAACATTATGACACATGAAATCAGCCAGGCACCAAAGGACTGTTGCACAACTCACCTCCGTGAGGTACCTAGAATGGGCGAATTCAGAGACGGAAGGAGGCCAGAAGCTACCAAGCTGAAAAGAGGAGATGGAGATCTACGTCCAAACACAGTCTCCACCTCAGATAAAGTCCCAGCTGCCCACAGTGTAAGTGTACTTGACACCCCGAATTACACACTTAGAACAGCTAAGGTGGCAAACTTTGCCATGTCTATCGTATCACAATTTATTTCAAAAAGTTCTATGAATTTACCACTGTTTTTCACTGCCCACAAGCTGCAGCATGTAGCCCAGGCCAGGCTCTTTGCTCTCTTCCCATGGTCCACACCACAGGGCCTCAGAAGCAGCAGAAACTGAAGCTTGGGTCTGTGGTTTCCCTGGCAGCCAGATAGGGCATTGCAGCTTGTCTTGCAGAACATGAGTAAAGTCCTATTTTGCTTTCTGTTGAGACAGTGAACACCAGGAGAAACTTGGAGAGGAGAGGGTTTGTTTCTTCTTACAGGTACAGCCCATCACGGAGAGGGACCAAGGCAGGAGCTTGAGGCAGAAACCTACTGCTTACCGAGTTGCCTCCTCTGTCTTGCTCAGCTGCCTTTCTTACATAGCCCAGGCCCACCTGCCAGGGACAACACCCTGCTGCCCTTACCATGGGCCCGGGCCCACATCAATCAGAAATTAAGAAAACGCCTCACAGACATGCCCCGGGCCAATGTGATGGAGGGAATTCCTCAGGTTCCCTCTTCTAGGTGTTATCAGGTGGACAAGTAAGATTAGTTCTCACAAATGATGAGTCCTAATCAAAGTGGGGATGAATCCTACTGTAATCTAAAAACTAAGAGAGACAGCACAGGAATCACTGGACTCCAGTCACAAAGATGCCACCCAGTGAGAAGACCCCACTGCTCAGGTCCCCACAGCTCTGCTTCTCTGCCTTCCTAAGGCTCACGTTGAATCCCTTCAGTTGCCTGGAGCATCTTCAGTGTTCTTAAAAGATGTTTCCTTCTCTTAAGCTAGTCAGACATGCTTTCTGCTTATTACCAACAGAGAATGCTACCTCTAACATAATACAGCCATTTGGGGCTTCGGGTTACCCAGGTAGGCAGCGAGACAGACAGGGTTCTCTATGGGCTTTTGAGATCAGACAGTAAGAACCAGGATTCAAGGGACTCATAAATGAAAACAACTCAGTACAAGGTTTGCAATAATTTAATTAAATGTTAGTTAGGCAGGAACTGGAGTGCATTTTACTCTCTGAAATGTTTACAAATGAGACACTTTGACTTGTCAGTAGGGAGGTTATTTTTAATCTTTTGTTAGACTTTACGTGGTTGGTCCTCTTGGACACTATGTTTAGTTCTGATGATCCATATGAACTCTACACACAAAGTTTAGAATCTTCGTTTCAGGATAAGCTATGTGGGGAAAGTCCTTAGTGGCTGTTTTATAATTAGCCACAAAGTCTCAGAGAGCTAGATAACATGAATATACTTTATTCAAAACATAAGTTTGGGGCTGGAGAGATGGTTTAGCGGTTAGGAGCACTGGCTGGTCCGATTCTCAGCACCCACACGAACTCTACACACAAAGTTTAGAATCTTCGTTTCAGGATAAGCTATGTGGGGAAAGTCCTTAGTGGCTGTTTTATAATTAGCCACAAAGTCTCAGAGAGCTAGATAACATGAATATACTTTATTCAAAACATAAGTTTGGGGCTGGAGAGATGGTTTAGCGGTTAGGAGCACTGGCTGGTCCGATTCTCAGCACCCACACGGCAGCGATAAACCATCTGTAACTCCAGTTCCAGGGGAACCCTGTGCCTTCTTCTGACCTTCTCAGGCATTGCACAACACCAGTGCACTTACATACATCCAAGCAATACACTCATACACATAAAATAAGAAATGATATTGTTAAACAAATAAGTTTTCTCTAGGACTCCATTGAGAATTCTTTTAAATATATATATGTATATAATAAAAGCCTGGTACTTTATAATCAGGACAGAGAGATTTGTTCTGATACTTTAACAGTGACAAACATCTCACAGTTAGAACTTCAGTTAAGGTGTGTCTAAATTCTAAGAATCTAGATATGAGTTTAGATTACAGTGTGTTGACTTCCCTAGACTTTCCCTGCATTTGTGTGAATCTCTGACCTTTGTCACTAGTTAAAACACCAAGAGGAAAAGAGGCTATTCTATAACAAGGGGGGAGGGGACAGAGACAGAGAAAGACATGTACTGCGAGCCAAAAATAATTAATAGTCCGTCATGGTGGTGCACAGCTTTAAGCCTAGCACTCTGGAGGCAGAGGCAGGAGATCTCTGTGAGATTAAGGTCAGCCTGGTCTACATAGTGAGTTCCAGGCCAGCAGAGGCTACAGAGAGACAAAAAGACAAAAAAAAGAAAAAGAAAAAGAAAAATGACTTTAAAAACAGGTGTGGTGGTTCACACTTGTAATCCCACCACTTAGGAGACTGAGACAGAGGATTACCACACGTTTAAGGCCAGTCTCTGCTACCTAGTGATTCCAGGTCAGCCTGGGCTACAGGGAAAGACTCTGTCTGTCTCTCTCTGTCTCTCTGTCTCTCTGTGTCTCTGTCTCTCTGTCTCTCTCCCTGTCTCTCTGTCTCTCTCTCTGTCTCTCATAGATATAGATATAATTTTAGATAAAAATTGTCTTTATTTCCAAATCTCCCAGAGACGGAGGAAATAAGGGAATGTGAGTAAAAGTATAGCATCCAAAGGGTCTGGTGCTCTAACGGTCCTTCAAACAGCTGCAACTTCCTTCACCTTGATCAGCCTCGGTGGTCCCTGCCTCATCACCAGGTCTCAGGAAACCCTGCAGAAGTTTCAAAGACTGAAAGCTATGGTCGCCGTCGCAAAGCGCAGGCGCAGAGCATCAAACCTCTCCTATTTGGTGACTAGGCAGAAAACAGGTTCTTAGATTATTTTTTCTATCTTTGCATGTCTGAACAATATCAAACTGCTTGGGGAGTTGTGGAGCTATTAAAATGGATAGCTACATCTCATTGGTTTTAGAAAAATAAAAGGAGAAAATTCTAAGGATACATGATTGATTACGGATATCCCAGCGACATAAATGTCAACCCTATGAGCCAGTTCACAGGCCACCTCCTCCTTGAAGCTCCCCCACCCCCACCCTCAGCCTGGTAATCCCCTCAGGAAGAATGTGGTTCTTCTCATTTCCGGAGATGCTGTTTCTAGCCTCTCCTGCTATTTGAAAAAACAAAACAACAACAATAACAACAAACTGCTTTACACAGTGCTCACTTCAACATACCTTATCTGCACTGCTAATTACTACACTGATTTCACAACTATTTATCACCTACTATGTTACAAGGAGTCCCTGGCCAGCCAGGGCTACATGGAGTTTCTGTCTCAGGAATTAATGTCTGGGACCAAGCATGGGAGGCTTCAAAAGACCACGTTTTCTGTACCTGTTGGTCCCGCTCTGAGAGCAAAGGTAGTGTCAGATGTTTTCTGTCCCCACAGAGCCAGGCCAAGTATCAACACAGTTCTCAAAGGAAAGTCGGTGTCTGAGATAAGAATTTACAGCTTAACAGATGGCATCTCTTTATGTCTGTAAACCTAGCGCATCCTAAGGACTCAGTGAAATGAAGAGTGAATGAGGAGGGGAGGGAATCAGCCAGTCAGCCCCTTTATGGCACACTTTACCATAAAGTCCGTTGCTGGTATAGTCAAAAAGACTTGGTTCATGATGGCACATTTTCAATTTTATGGGTAAAGACTTTTTTTATTCTGAACAACCTGATAATTTATTTCATTAAGCGAGATCTTCACTATGTAGTCCTGGCTAGGCTGGAACTCACTGTGTAGACCAGGCTACCCTCAAACTCACAGAGCTCTGCCTCCTCTGCTTGGATTAAAGGCATGCATCACCACGCCTGACAACAGCCTGGTAATTTAACTCATTCTTTGTTTAAGGCTGGAGGTCTGTGAATGGGTATTGCCCTTAACTATGTAACAGCTATTCTTAAGTAATTATTGATTTGAATTTGGGAAGAGCTCACTCATTCATTTCAAAAATAGTCAATAAAAGGATTGCTTATTCCAATCGTGTCCCAACAAAACTCCCCACAAGCCAAAGCTACACAAGTTGATTGAAGCAATAACAGTTGCACACTCAGTATGAAGATTGCCAAAGCAGCCAGGTGAGCCACGCTAAATGAATACTTGTTACATGTGGAAACAGGCCTCAAAAATAAGACAGTGTATTCTGTTGAATGAGACAAATCATAATTGCTCAGTATTTCTGGCTAGACAGACACTCTCCACACTACATCTTAGAGCTTCACTACTAGGAACCAAACTTTAATACGAAACATGACTGTTTTTAGTGACACTCAGTTTCCTAGTTTGTGGTTTTCCTCCATTGACTGTGACTAGGAAAATGCTTTATTTATCTTTTTCAAAATAAATATTGTTCACTAAGAATGCTAAGAAACTGAAGAGCCCTTAAAGATATCACTTAATTGAAAAAAATCGTTTCATTGTAGTTCATTGTTCCTGACTTTAAAAGTAGCTGGTGGTGGAGTTGGCAAGACAGTTCAGTGGGTAAAATCGCTTGCCATAAGCCTGATGACCTGAGTTCCATCCCCAGAACCCACCGTGGTGGGAGGAGAAACACGAAAGACTCCCTTAAGTTGTCCTCTGACCTCCAAATGTGCGCCACAGCATCCTGCACTCGCTCGCTCTCTGACTCTCTCTGTCTCTGTGTCTCTCCCTCCCTCTCTCTTTCTCTCTGTAATAATAAATAAAATTGCTTTTAAAGTAATAGGTGATTAATGAGAGGAACATACATAGTCTAGGAAATACAGAGGATAGGAAAATTAAAATTGAAATCACATTTGCTATGTAGTCAGATACTATTAATATGGTATTTTCCATGGATGTGATTTTGAAGACTTTGTATTAAAATTGTAGTTTTCGAGCCAGGTGTAGTGGCGCACGCCTTTGCTCCCAGCACTCAGGAGGCAGAGGCAGGCGGATCTCTGTGAATTCAAGGCCAGCCTGGTCTACAAAGCGAGTTCTAGGCCAGCTGAGGCTACAGGGAGACCCTCACTCAAAAATAAAAAAACCAAAATTGTAGTTTTCTAAAGTTATCTATTAAAAACTTGGCCATCTAACTCAGTGTAAAAGCAGGGTAACCATGCCAAAAAAGGCATCGGTAACATTTCAAAGACACACTTCTGTCCTTTATGAAAGAGTGAGGCCTTCTTCACTCTAACGAAACTGGGTTCTGAAAGGGAAGGACTTCACCTGGACGTCTCCACTGCGTTTCCACAGGAGGTATGCGTACATTTACACTGGTACCTAAGGTCTTGTGACAGTGTAAGGACAGTTCTGCTCTGGCTTCATAGCTCTAGAACAACCAGAATCCGCACCCGTTACTCAGGAACGCGGCCCAACCAGTGCCGAACATTTCTGCCACCTTCACTGGAACAAGCGGGGGACGCCGCTCCGGCGGTCACCCCGATACAAGTTCAGGTGGCTCAGGCCTATGCTCCTGTTGTTTCCCAGGCCAAAGAAGATCCTAAACAGCCAGGCGTGGCGGTGCATCCCTTGAATCCCAGGACTCAGGAGGCAGAGGCAGAGGAATCACTGTGAGATCAAGGCCAGCCTGGTCTACATAGTGAGTTCTAGGTCAGCTGGAGCTACAGAAGACCCTGTCTCAAAATAAATAAATAAATAAATACCCTAAACATTAAAAGCCAGCATGAAAAGATCACGTGTGGCCTTCACAGTGGAAAGAAGGCTGCTAGGGCAAAATGGCAGAGGGAAATGGGAAGAGAAGCATCAAACTTTGTATTTGGAAACTGCCATCATGAAACCTAATTCTTTGCAAACTAAAAAAAATTTTTAAACCATGCATGGCAACCAAATAAATAAATAAATAAATAACCTACAAAACAATCTTGGTGTGAGTGACTAGTCTGATTTTCTCAGGGTAGAAGTTTTATACTTTGAATCTTAAATGTTCCCCAAAGGCCCATGTGCTACAGGCCCCCGGGGTGATTAGCTCCTGGCAGTACTGGTACTAAAGAATGTTTAAGAGGTAGGGTCTGGATGGAAGGCCTCTGACCTCCACATGTGCACTGGGACACAAGGCAGAGAGAGGGGAGAGAGAGAGAGAGAGAGAGAGAGAGAGAGAGAGAGAGAGAGAGAGAGAGAGGAAAAAGAGGAGGAGCAGGAGGAGGAGGAGGAGGGAGGAAGCGGGGAACTAGTTGGAGGAAGTCACAGGGAGCATGCCCTTGAAGAGGCTATTGGGAACCCAGCTCCTTCCTCCCCCTCTCTTTGTTCCCAGCTGCCTTGAGGTGCACAGTCCCCAGGTCCCCGCCATGCTGCACCATGCCTCTGTAACCCAAAGCAACAGAGTCAAAAGATTGCAAAACTGAGGTCCCCATCAATCCTAAGAGGGAAGTTTATAGCTCTAAGTGCCTACATTAAAAAAATAGAGAGAGCCCAAATAAATGACCTAACACTGAAACTCAAGACGCTGTAAAGGCAAGAACAAATGAAACCCAAACCAAGCAGAAGAGAAGAAATAACCAAAACCAGAGCAGAAATTGATGAAATAGATACAAAGAACACAATACAAAGAATCAATGACTCTAAGAGCTAATTCTTTGAAAAGCTAAACAAGATAGACAGAGTCTTAGTCCAGTCAACCAAAAGAAAGAAAGAGCAAATCCAAATCAACAAAATCAGAGATGAAAGGGGAAACATCACAACAGACACCCAAAACATACAGACCATTATAAGGGAATATATATATGTGTCTTTTTGAGACAGGGTCTCCCTGTAGTCCCAGCTGGCCTGGAACTTGCTATGTAGACCAGGCTGGCCTCGAACTCACAGAGATCCACCTGCCTCTGCCTCCCAAGTGTGCAATTAAAGGCATGAGCCACCACGCCCGGCCTTACTTATTATTTTTATTTTATGTGTATGGGTGTATTGCTTGCATGTAGATGACTGCACCTGTGTTGTGCAGTGCCCAAGGAGGGCAGAAGAGAGTGTCAGATCCCCTGGAACTAGAGTTACAGATGTTAGCCACAATGTGGGTGCTGGGAATTGAACCCAGATCTTCTGCAAGAACATCCAGTGCTCTTAACAACTGATCATCTCTCTAGGCCCCACAGTACTATATTTTCACGTATCACAGATATAAAGATGTCATTATTTGTCAAGTGAGATGCCAGAGAACTTTAACAATTTAGCTTATTTTGTAAGGTGTAGACTCATCTAGAACCCAATGAAGGCCAATACCATTTTCTGGGCTGCCCTGGAGTGTCCTTTAAACACCATTCACAGAGGGCCAGAAGACTGCATCAGGACACATCAGCAACGACTTCTACTAGATCTGCCCTTTAAAAAACTCTGGCGGGGGGAGGTAGGGGGTGCGTAGCAATTACAACTCCTGACTTCTAAAGTACTAGGCTTATCTGAGCCTCTGAGCCAGTAAAGAAGATGAGGGCAAAGCCCCAAGTCCCACTTCAACTTAGTATCCACCTACCTTGGCAGAGTCGTATCAAGAAGGTTTGTTTCATGAACAGAAAATGCTACGCTATGCAAATACATTCTAAGGACACCCCACTTTCGGATCACCAGCAAGAGACACTGAATACAAATAAGGACTGTGGGTACAGCTGTGCATGCCACAGCAAGGTCACGAACGCTGACTCTTCCAAACCCAAAGTCATGATGTGTAGCCAGACAAAAGCACACTTGGCCGGGCCTCTGAGAGAGGGAGGTGTCCAGCCTGGACACGGATGCCCTCTGTTTCTTGAGTTGCTCAGTTCTCTTGGCCTCCATGTCCTGATCTCTAAAATGCCCACAGCAGATTCCACAGCCTTTGAAATTGCAGCTTTCTGGTCAACCTCCAGCTTTCTAGTTTTGGTTTTGTAAGCTATTCCTATGTAATCCTGCTGAGGGACACTACAGACACAGTAGTTAGCCACCCTGTGGGTGCTGGGAATTGAACCCGGGTCTTCTGCAAGAGAAGCCAGCGCTCTTAACCGCTGAACCATCTCTCCAGCCCCCAAATAAAATATTTTTTAAAAGAGTATAAGACCTCAACAAACAAAAATTTTTTAATATATTTTATGTTTTTACATGTATGAGTGTATGGCCTGCTCAGATGTAAGTGCACACATGTCATGTAATGCCTGCAGAGGTCAGAAGAGAGCATCAGATCCCCTGGAACTGGAGTTAGGATGGTTGTCAGCCATCATGTGGGTGCTGGGAACCAAACCCAGGTCCTCTTGCAAGAGCAGCCAGTGCTCTTAACCACTGAGCATCTCTCCAGCCCCAAGGTTTTATAGTCTATCCTAGCCCTTTGCACTCTGCTGTCCACAGGTATAACACACCCAGTCACCAACAACATAGTGTTAATTGCCACAGCAGCTAATTAACTTACGCAAGCAGCTATTTCATTCTGCCATGGTAAGCACTTTCCACCTCACCACGATCCCTGAGATGATAGAATGCACAGTGAATTCTGCTTTTAAACTGAGGAGACTTCAGATTTCATAATCTGCCCAGGGTCCTAAGGTTGGCAAGTCGAAGGGTGAGATTTGAACCCCAAACCTTCTGTGTCTAGAACACTTCCTGTGTAAGTAGTAAATGATAACCACCCAGAGGGTCTACTGGGGTTGAAGTGTAAGTACAACAGAGTTCATCTGCAAAGCCCTGTCTTGGACCTCAAACCTGAAGTTTGACTCTGACTTCTCTGAGGAAGAACTACAAACTCAGCACAAGCTTATCTACCTTCCAAGCTTCACTTTCAGAAGTAACACTGATGGAAAAGCTATTACATTAAATCTACCTTCCGTCCCCAGTCACTTGGGAACATACTCAAACAACAGGAACTGTGGCGCCCCTGGCAACGTCCAGTGTCCTGCTTGGTGGGGAACACTGTCACAGCAGTCCTCTCCCTCACACACAGGACATCGCATACTAAGTCATGACCACAAACCCCAACAGCTGAGAACTGGCAGCAGCCTCAACTCTCCCAGACGCTTAAGAGCCAGGTCCCATGAAATAACCCCAAACCACCTGTGAACTAAAACACATTACAGGGTACAATTAAACTGTAAGGTGACGTGCACACCGTTGATGGAAAATTCTAGAACTCATTTAAAGTCCTGCCTGTTTAGCTTGCTGTTTTTATGTGTATGGACACACACACACATTTCTCCCGGATCATAAACCAGCTAGAATCTCAGGAGCCTGTCAGGAGGCTGAGCTCCTAAAGAGGTTAAGAGAAGGAAAGGGAAGGACGCACACCCGAGCTCCAGAACCCCAGCAGACGCCCCCAGGCTGCCCACGAGGCCAGTTCTGGCAAAGCCCAAAGGGATGAGTCCTCCTTTGGCAAAGCCAAAAGGAAATTACTTCAGCAAAGGGGAGCCGGGGAGCAGGACAGAGCCCCACTCGGGCTGTGCACATCGCCTCGGCGGCCAACCCTCCGCTCGGGTGAGGCCACAAGCGGGGACGCAGGGGAGCAGGAGGTGTTGGGTTTTCAGGAGAGAGAAAACCATTCCCACTTTAATCAAAACAAGGCGGGGAGACGCCGGCACAGGCAGCCTGGCAGGGCCTGTCTCTAGGCATTTGAACCACTTCCTCTTTTCGGATGTGCCTCTGGCTGGAGACCGCAGAGCGGCCGAGGAGCGCAGCGTCCGGGGCCGCTTCCTGCGCGCGGGGACCCGGGGACCCGGGGCGGGGGCGCCGGGCGCACGGGGCCCGGGACCGGCGGGTGCTGCTTACCCCAGGGTGCTGATGAAGCCGTTGACCGAGCCCTCGGCGTACAGGGACACGATGTCCCCTATGTAGAGGAAGCTAGACATTTTGTCAGACATGCTGCCTCATGCCCCGCGCGTGCGTCCGGTCCGGCCCGGGTCCCGGGGGCTCGGCGCAGCCCGCTGAGCGCGGACACCGAGGCCCGGCCGCCCCGCCGCGGGGTTCCTGTTCCCGGACCGGTTCCGGCCTCCTCCTCTTCGTCCTCCTCGTCCCGCGCTCCCCTCCGCGACCCCACAGCGCCCGCCCGGCCAAGCGGAGCCTCCCGGTCCCCGCGGGGGACTTTCTGGACCAGGTGGTGGTGCCCCCGGGCGGAGGGGGCGGAGAGGAGCCCCGAGAGGGGGGCGCGCGGCCAATCATGCTGCGGAGGCCGGGGGCGGAGCCACGGGGAGGACGGGCCTCCGGGAGGACGGGCCACGCTGGGCGGCGCAGCTGGGGCGCCGGGACACCGCGCGGGGCTGGGGACGAGGCCGGCTGGAGCGGCCCGCCGGGGAGCGCGTCCACAGTCCCCGCCTGGGAGAGCCAAGGGGCCCCGGGAGGGCTGGAGGGCTGGGGAAGGGGGAGGATCCGCCATCCGAGGGCGCACGGGGCACCCGGGTCTTGGGGTGCTTGGCCAGGCGCAGCGAACCAGGGAGCGCGGCGACGGTCTCTCCTAGGAGAGGGAAGGGGGGGGGGACCCTGGAGGGCTGGGGAAGGGGGAGGATCGACCATCTAGAGGGCGCACGGGGGACCCCGGCCTTGGGGTACCCAGGCTGGAAGAGGGCACGATGCAGCTACCCTGGAGCAGCCGGCTAGGGAGCGACGGTCCCTGCCTGGGAGAGCCCAGAGGCCCCCAGAGGGCTGGAAGACCTGGGGAAGGGGGGATCCACCATCCCGAGGGCGCACAGAGATCCTGGTCTTGGGGTACCTAGGCTGGAAGAGGGTTTGACCTGGAGGGGCAGGATCTGGAAAGGGGCCTGGAGGAGCCTGGGGGGCGAATCTACCATAGTCGGAGACCCCAGGACCGGAGACGGCGGAGTCGACGAGGACGGGTAACTTGCAGATTGAGGGGAAGAACTGGTGGGAGGGACAGAAAACAAATAAAAGACATAGACCTGCCGACGTAAAGGTGCGGAAGAGAGGAGGGAGAGAGAGGGCGGGAGGAAGCGCCGGGTGGGCGTGCTGTTGCGTTTTCCTGTGTGTGGCCTGGGAAACGGCCCATGTGCTGCAGCTGGGTGACAGCCGCCACCAGGGGAACGTCACCGGCAGCCAGCCGCTCCGCACGGTAGGTGGGTGCCGGCTCCAGCTCCGGGCACTCAGCCCACCAGCACCGACTCCCAAAGCGAGGAGCTGGTAAGCGAAACTGGTGGCAGGACAGGCGAGCTCGCCCTCAACGCTGGGTTTTCACCCCTTTTTAAGGCTTGGTTTGCGCAATGGAAGACACGGAACGGAGGAGGCTAACTCTTTGGTTAGGACACCAGTCACGCAATCGAAAAGAAAAACTTGCTACCTAAGTTAATGGGCTCAGAGAAAGTTTTGAAGAAGGTGGGGCATGAACCAAGCTGAGCAACTGACCAAAACTTAGAGTTTATAAACGTAAAGTAACATGAAGAAGAGATTTTTTTGTCTTTTTGAGACAGGGTCTCCCTGTAGCCCCAGCTGGCCTAGAACTCGCTATGTAGACCAGGCTGGACTTGAACTCACAGAGATTCCCCCTGCCTCTGCCTCCCGAGTGCTGGGATTAAAGGCGTGGGCGACCATGCCAGACCTGAGAATATTAAAAAAAATAAATAAAAAACAAGCTTCATATTCAAATGTTTTGTTTCTTATTTACTTTTGTTTTATGTGTATGAGTGTACTGCCTGCATGCATGTTAAGTGCACCCGTGTCATGCAATGCCTGCGGAGGTGTTGGATCCTCTGGAAGACAGAAGAGGGTGTCAGATGCCCTGGAACTGGAATTACAGACTGTTGTTAGTTGCCATGTGGGTGCTGAGATTCCAGCCCAGGTCCTCTGCAAGAGCAGCCAGTGATCTTAACCCCTGAGCTTTCTCTCCAACCCCTCAAGTGTTTGTGTTTAGATAGGAAACAAACACCAGCCAGAAAAGGCCACAGCAGAACTCCAGTATGAGATAAAGCAAACCTCCCATCGATTGACTATGAAAACCACAGCAACTCTCTCTCTCTCTCTCTCTCTCTCTCTCTCTCTCTCTCTCTCTCTCTCTCTCTGGTACTGGGAATTAAGCTCAGGACTTATGTCTGGCAAGTTTTCCACCAACTGAGCCACAGTTGCAGGTCTCTTCTGTGTTCTACACAGAAAACCATTATCACATGATCACATGATAGGAGTCATCCTCAGTCTACACTACTGAAGATAGTAGTGTTGGGAAGCTGGGCTTGGTGGTACAGGCCATTAATCCCACCCAGCACTCAGGACGCAGAGGCAGGCAAATCTCTGTGTGTTCAAGGCCACCCTGCTTTACATAGTGAGTTCCAGGCCAGCTGGGGCTACAGGGAGACCCTGTCTCAAAAAGACAAACAACAACAAAAAAATTAGCGTTTGGAATCTCCAAGAGGTGGGATGTGAGTTATGAAGTCTTGAGGTGAAGCAAGACAGTGACCCTGGAAATGGAGGCTTCTATTCCTCCAGGAGACCTGCATGTCATCTTCTAGAATGGTCCTTGAACGGCCAATGCATGTTCAACAATTGCTGGTCAGAGTCCTGAATGCTTTCCTTACTCAAAGTGAAGACACACAGAACAAATAAGTGTGCATGTGTGCTGAACAGTGCATTCCCGAGTTCTAACTCCCTATAAGACTGTCCCCTTGACTCAGGGCAGGATCCCCTAAAACTTAAGAACCAGGCGCAGGAGTCCAGTTACCTGCTATAAATATGCTATCATCTTGAGGCACCTCTCTACACTTTCCACGTTGCCTTTTATTACTTCTATAGATTTGTGTGTATGTGCGTGTGTATGTATGTATGTATGTATGCATGTGTGGTGTATAGGTGTGTGCACATGTGTACAGATACATGGACCTGTGTATACAGGTACAGAGGCCAGAGGCTGGCGTTGGGATGTCTGACTCTATTGATTCTCCGCCTCTTTTTTGGTTTTGTGTTTTTGTTTTTGTTTTTGTTTGAGGCAGGGTCTCCCACTGAACGTGAAGCTCACCAGTTCATCTAAACTGACTAGCCAGTGACTGTGGGGGACCTCCTGTCTCCAAGCCCCAGCGCCGGGGTTACAGGTGTGCCACCAACATGTCTAGCTTTTACATAGGTACTGGAGTTGGAACTGCTTCTGTAAGCACTTTACCCACAGACCCCTCTCCACAGCCCTACACACTTGGACTCTCACCACACTAGAAACATCCTGAGAGTGTAATCACTCTCACAGGGTCCGGTCAGAATTTCAATAAACATTTGAAGGCTGGGGTGTAACTCAGTGGCTGAACACTCACCCAGCACACACAAGGCTCTGCATTCAATCTCCAGTACTACAAAACTTCAAATAATAAAATTTTAACATACTAAATTTGGAGGGCTGGAGAGACGGCTCAGCAGTTAAGAGCACCGTCTGCTCTTGCAGGAGACCTGGGTTCCATTCCTACCCAGCACCCACATGGTGGCTGACAACTGTGTCTGCTAACTCCAGTTCCGGGAGATCTGGCGCCCTCTTCTAGCCTCCATAGGCATTACATACATGCAGGCAAAACACACATCAAATATAAATAATTTTAAATACTTATTTTTTGTTTTTATTGTCTGAAATAATGACAACACTAGATGTGGCAAACATTAGGCTAACCAAATAACAGTCTCTTGTGCTGTTGAGCCCATAAGTCACTTCAGCAAAAGCCACAGTCATCAGCCTTAAAATCGACATAGAGGCAGTAAACCAAGTGGCGTGTAATATCTGAGATGCTTACTCCCAAGGATTGAATCTATTAAGAATGAACTTCCAGTAAAGAGCTCTCCCAACAGAGATGTTGTCAGGGTGATTTAAGTTCAGTGATCACGGGGCTGGAGAGATGGCTCAGTGGTTAAGAACACTGACTGTTCTTGCAGAAGACCCAGGTTTGAATCCCAGCACCCCTGTAGCAGCTAACAACTGTCTGTATCTCCAGTTCCACGGGATCCAACAGCCTCTTCTGTCCTCCACAGGCATTGCACGACACGGGTGCGCTTTCCTACATGTAGGCATAACACTCATACACATAAAAATAAAAAAATAATAATAAATAAAATATTTTTTAAAAAAGTTCAGCGATCACTTGTATAGCCTTGGATCAATACCAAAGTGGAAGGGTTTACAAGCTGTTAGATCGTCTGTTTCAGGGTTCGCTTCCCCTCTTCTCTCCTTGCACTTAATATAATTTTGAAAGTATAGGTGATTTTTTGAGCAGTCTGATTTATGAGCTACAAGTAAAGTGTAGGTTTTTTGTTTGTGTCTTTGGGCTTTTGAGACAGGGTCTCCCTGTAGCCCCAGCTGGCCTAGACCTCGCTTTGTAGACTAGGCTGGCCTCTTAATCTTACAGAGATCTGCCTGCCTCTGCCTCCTGAATCCTGGGATTAAAGGTGTACACCACTGCACCCAGTTGTTCAGTGTAGGACTTTTTTAAAAAAAATTCTTTCAATGATGTTGTATCAAATGCACAAGTTCTGTTCCTTAATAAAATTTCAAGGACCAAGCCAGGCAGGGTGGTGCATGCCTTTAATCCCAGCACTCGGGAGGCGGAGGCAGGCGGATCTCCGTGAGTTCAAGGCCAGCCTGGTCTATATAGTGAGTTCCAGGACAGCTGGAGCTACAGGGAGACCCTGTCTCAAAATGACAGAAAAAAAAAATTTCAAGGACATTAGATTTTGAGCTTCTGGTTGCTGTTGTTAAAAACCACACAGTGAGGACTGGGGAGCTGTCTCAGTTGGTAAGCTGCCTGCTGTGTAAGCATAAAGAATTGAGTGCAGATCTCTGCACCCACATAAAAGTCAAGCATGGCAACCCATATCTATAACTCTGGCACCAGGGAGGTAGATCCCAAAACTTATTGGCCAGTCGGTCTGGCCAAGCAGTGAGCTCCAGGTTCAGTGAGAGACCCTGCCTCAAAAAAGTGAAGTTGAGAGGAATGGAAGAAAACACTCTGGCTTCCACATGCACACATACACATTGCATGTGCACAAACAGGAGTTCACACATGTACACACACACACACATTGCACACTAGAAACCGGACATAGTGGCACACACCTGCAATACCGGCACTTGGGAGACTGAGACGAGGATCATGGGTTTCAGGCCAGCCTATGCTACACAATGAGAACTTGTCTTTGTCCCCAGAAAAAAAATGCACTCACATGTGCACACAAAGGTCCCAGTCTAGTTTAAAGCAGTCTCGTCTCCTCCAGCTCTTCAGCTCAATGAATCCACCATGAGGCCGAGGTGCTGTGTTGCTTCTCCCATTGCTGTGAAAACACCAGATGACAAGAGCGATTTAAGAGAAGGATTATTTTGGTTCACAGTTTGAGCATGGCAGGGACATCATGGCAGCAGGAGTGTGAGGCAGCTAGTCACCTTGTGTCCACAGGAAGCAGAGAGGTGAGTGCTGGTGTTCCTCCTGGTTCTCCTTTTAACGCAGGCTGGGACCCCAGACCACCCAGGGAGTAATGCTGCGGGCATTAAGGCAGGTCTTCCCTCCTCAATTAACCTAATCCAGAACTCCCTACAGATAAGCCCAGAGGCTTGTCTCCTCGGCAGACTGGCTGTCAAGCTGGCTGTCAGCATCAACTGATATTGACCATGACAGGTGTGATGAGCTCTTTACTCCTGTTCGTGTCATCCCACCTTAGTGTCTGGGGTGTTGGGACAGGAAATAGAACCAGGATGAATGGAGCAAAGGTGTCATTCTGAGCCAGACTAAGCTAGCCAATTCCGAAAGGCTACAGTGGGCTCCTAGCCAAGTGAGTCTCAAATGCTGGGTCTCTGCTGCACTCAGGCTGAGGTTTCACTAGCTCTAAAGGAACTCTGCAGTGCACAGTTCTTTGACCTGCAGGAGCTGGAGTCAGACTGACTGCTTCCAGGCCCTCTAAGCTGTAGCCCAGCTGGCCCCCGGCTGTGCCCTTTTCTGGTAAGTGTGGCCTCCTTTTGGCTTTGGGATATTCAAGAGAGTCTTCTTCCCTGTGACACTGTGGCCTGTACTCAGGACCTATGACAAAAAGGTCACATGATTGATGAGTTTCTATCTGGTACCATCCCAACTTTTAAAAAGAAGCTCTGTGTCCTCATTCAGCTCTGGACACTGCAAACTGCGTAGCCAGTCCTGGACTCCAGCATCAGTGTCACTCCGGAGAAGGCAAAGTGCTCCACGATCCCTCATTCCAAGGATCTCTCCTCCTCTGGAATTGATCCCAGTCCTGAAAAAAAGCACAACTCCATCAGTTCACAGTTATTAACTGATTTTCACCATGATGAATTCTCCGGATTCATTCTCCAATACGTATGCGTTAGTCACTCAACTTCCTGTGAAGTTTTAGACTTTAAAAAAAAGTGTACTTTGACCTCTCTATCCAGGAACTTAGAGGAAAACATTTGCAAACACATCCAGTGAAAGTCTTGTATTGCAGGGCTAGAGAGACGGCTTAGCCGTTAAGAGCACTGTCTGCTCTTACAAATGACCCAGGTTCAACTCTCAGCATCCATATGGTGGCTAACAACCATCTGTAACTCCAGTCCTGGGGGATCTAACACCATCTTCTGACCTCCACAGGTACTACATGTACATGGTGCATTTATATGCAGGCAAACATACACATAAAGTAAGAATAAATAAAATCCTTTATTAAAAGAAAAAGAAATGACTTGTTCTTGATTTTTTAAATAATCTCAAGTTCGCAGAAATTTTTTCAAAACTAATACATCAAATTCACCAATTTTTACAATTTGCCACATCAGTTCTATGGTTGCCTTTCTCTGCACACACATGCACACAGTTTGTCCGGGGTATCATTTGTGTTTAGGTGCTATATCATACCCATTTACCTTTTAATAACATCTTGTATGCAGTATGAGGAACAAAATACAAGTAACTTCAGAAATTCAACACTGATATAAACTTTAATTTGTATTCCACCCTTCTCAATTGTCTCAACAGTTTATTTCATGGTATTTTTGCCCAGGACAGATTTCTGTCCAGGATCCCATGTAGTGATCATGAGTCATTAGATTTCTTTAAACCTGTGAGAATCCTCCGTTGTATGGAGTCTTTCGTGACATTTCTGTATTTGAAAAATGCAGGGCATTTATTTTTAGGCTCTCTCCCAGTCTTGTTTGCCTGATATTTTTTTTCGCAATTGGGTTAGGTTAAGAACTTCATCCAGAACGCTACACAGGAGATGGCTACGCAGGAGATGATGTGTGCATCCCAGCACACCCTAGGCTCAGGGACCAGCTGCCCCCGTGGGCAGCACACCCTAGGCTCAGGGACCAGCTGCCCTCGTGGACAGTGTCAGCTCATTGCTGGGATGCCATCTGGTGCACACAAGTTCAAGAATAATCTAAAACTAGAACTCTGGTAAGCATGTGGCCCACAAGAATCAATCAGTTCACTTGGGGAAATTCTAGAATTTCTAGAATTTCATCGCTTGACCTTTAACCTCTGTTCCCTAAGCCAGAGCTTGGCGTCAATCTGTTTCATTCCTGTGGGGACCAAACACTGAGCTTCCCAAGTGGAGATTTTGCAGTACTTCTTGTAACAGTGTCAGCTCACTGCTGGGATGCCATCTGGTGCACACGAGTTTAAGAATAATCTAAAACTAGAACTCTGGTAAGCACATGGCCCACAAGAATCAATCAATTCACTTGGGAAAATTCTAAAAATGAAGGCCAATTACAAAGCAGCAGAAAATCTCATTTTCCAGCTCAAAATGCTGTCCAGTTCATCGCTTGACCTTTAACCTCTGTTCCCTAAGCCAGAGCTTGGTATCAATCTGTTTCATTCCTGTGGGGACCAAACACTGAGCTTCCCAAGTAGAGCTTTTGCAGTACTACCCACATGGCAGCTAACAACTGTTAACTCCAGTTCCAGGGGATCTGACAGCAGAAGGTCCTCCACTGGCATTGTATGACACAGGTGCATTTGCCTACATGCGGTGCATTCTTGTAAGAGTCAAGGTGAAAATCAAATACGCCCAACACACACACACACAGACACACACACACACTCACACACAGGTCAGCACACATCTCTCTCCTACACCAGGGATGGGGTGGGCTCTCCACAAAAGCATCTCCTTTGCAACACTCACCTCTCCCACAGCCCACATATCCGATATCCTTCATCCAGAAGAAGAATTTTAAGCATCATATCCTTGATGTTCAAATGTTTCCTTTCTGGGCTGGAGAGATGACTCATCAGTTAAGAACACTGGTTGTTTTGCAGAAGACCCGGGTTCAAATCCCAGCACCCACATGGCAGCTAACAACTGTTAACTCCAGTTCCAGGGGATCTGATGGCAGAAGGTCCTCCACTGGCATTGTACAACACAAGTGCATTTGCCTACATGCGGTGCGTACACATAAAATAAAAATAATAAATAAAATATTTTTTAGAAAATGTTTCCTTTCAAGATCTGCATCTTAGCCAGGTAGAGTAGCCTATAATCCCAGAACTTAGAAGGCTGAGGCAGGTGGATCACAAGAGTTCAAAGTCACTTGGGAAATAGCATGAAAACATATCTCAAAACAAACAAACCAACAAAACCAAAGGGAAATGCAGCTTATATTGATTTGCTGTATGTAAACTCCTCTACTGAGACTAGAACATCCTAAGAAAATGTGAAACAAATACACAATAGAAATTTTTAATATTTTATTTGTATGTGTATGAGTGTTTTGCCTGCATGTGTGTAACCCATGTTGTTCAGTGCCTGTGGAGGTCAGAAGAGGGTGTTGGATCCCCTGGAACTGGAGATATGGACTGTTGTTAGCTGCCATGTTGGTTCTGGAACAGAACCCAGGTCCTCTGCAAAGAGCAGCTGGTATTCTTAACCACTGAGCTGTCTCTCCAACCCTATACAATAGAATTTTATTCAGCTGTAAAGAAGAATGTGAAGGACATTCACAGGAGAACTAACGGAACTTGGGATTGTCAGGTTACCTGATTTAAGCCAGACTCAGAAAGGCAAATATCACGTTTCTCTCATATACAGGACCAATATTTAAATATTTATTTAAATTTTACTTATGCTGGACATGGTGGCACATGCCTTTAATCCCAGTACTCAGGAGACAGAGGCAGGCAGATCTCTGTGAGTTCAAGGCCAGCTTGGTCTATATATCAAGTTCCAGGTCAGCTGGGGCTACAGGGAAATCCTGCGTCAAAAAGTTTTTTTACTTATTTATTTATTCATTATTATTTATTTATTTATTTATTTATTTATTTGTGTATGAGTGTTTTGCTGCACGTGTAAGTGCACCATGTGAATACAGTGCCAGTGGAGACAGAAGAGGGCACCAGATCCCCTGGAACTGGAGTCATAGACCACCATGTGGGTGCTGGGAAAAGAGCCCAGGTCCTCTGCAAGAGCAGCCAGGGCTCTGAACCACTGAGCCATCTCTCCAGCCCCCAGAGCATAAATTTAAAATTACACATATGTGCACATACAAGTGCGTGTGCAGATCGTGATCCAAGGAAGCAGATCATGAGAGGGAGGAAGAGAGCTCAGAAAGAGGGGGTAATGGATCACATGTGATAAGGAAGCTGGGACTGACTCAGGGAAGGAAGGGAACCAGTCAGAGCGGGGGAGTGGGGATGGGAGGATGGAGGGCAGGGAACCAACGAGACAGCTGTGACTGTGACTCAACATATGAAGACGCCATGTTGAAACCACTACCCTGTGTACTAACCTAAGGATTTCGATTTTTTAATGGTGAGAAAAAATTCTCTCACCTGTTTTCCAGGGTCACAGTTCCCAGACAGACTAGCACGACTCTCAATTTCATCTGACCCTGGCATCCCAGCTGCACAGGCCCAGCAAATGGAAGAGAGACAGAATACTGCAGTTGGAGGCACTGTAATTATAGACTAGTACCGTTTATCAATTTGTGGGTTTATTTTAAAGGGTCATGATCAGTGCTGAGGGTATAGCTCGGAGATAGAGAATTTGTTTAGCACACACAAGGCCTTGATTTTGATCCCCACCAAAGAGGAGGAGAAGGAAGAGGAAGATGATGAGGAGACGAAGAGGAGGAGGAGGAGCAGGAGGAAGAGGAGGAGGAAGAACAGGAGGAAGAGGAGGAGGAGGAGCAGGAGGAAGAGGAGGAGCAGGAGCAGGAGGAGGAGAAGGAGGAAGAGGAGGAGGAAGAGGAAGAAGAGGAGGAGGAAGAGGAGGAGGAGGAGCAGGAGGAGGAGAAGGAAGAGGAGGAGGAGCAGGAGAAAGAGGAGGAGGAGGAAGAAGAGGAGGAGGAAGAGGAGGATCATCATCAATTAGAACCGAGGTTCATCAAATTATTTAAGAAAGGGGCTGGGCATGGTAGTGTGCATCTTTAATTCCAGTGCTCAGAAAACAAAGGCAGGTGGATCCTGATGAGTTCGAGGTTAGCCTGATCTACACAGTAAGTTCCAGACCAAACAGGACTACATAGTAAGACCTTATCTCAAAAAGAAAATTCAAAATATTGAAGAAGGGGAAATGGCCTAAAGTGCCTCATAGACCTGGTTGAAGTCATCCGTTCACTAATTGACCCTTTCAGTCTTTGTGTAGACTGAACCCTAGGGTCTCGTTTTCCTTCTCTGTAGGATGGGCACAATAACAGTGCCCATCTCACATGGTCCATAAGCACTCTAGTGAGAAAATACATGTATGTAACGGACTTGCCATGGCAGAGCCTGGCGCAAACCGGTGCTCAATAAATGTTAGATATTGTGATTATGAGGCAAGCCACATTAATGCCATGAGCATTGATGGTGTCACAGCTGGTGCAAAGCACTGCCGACCAAGCTTACACCACTGCTCATGACTGAGCCAGTTAGAACTACACCACTGGTGAAGGGGCCAGCGCCGGGACGATCTCCAGAGATTGCGCCATCAGCTCCTCCCGTGTGCATCAGACCCTTCGGTAAACACTAGTAAATGCTTGGTAATTATTGACATTTTGGGTTCTTTCAGGAACGTTTGAATTTTTTTTAATGTGTACAAAAGAAATAAATTTTTTTCAACAGGCAAATGTCAGAGAAAACAGAAGAAAATGAATTGTGACACTAAAACAAAAGTGGCAGCTGGCGTGGTGGCACACGACTTTAATTCCAGCACTCGGGAGGCAGAGGCAGGTGGAGCTCTGTGAGTTTGAGGCCAGCCTGGTCTCCATGGTGAATCCAGGACAGCTGGGGCCCTGTCTCAAAAAAGACCGAAAAAAAAAAAAAGTGGCTAAATTTCTAGCCTGGTGCAACCAAACCACCACCAAACATCACATGAGAACCACGTCTTCCACAAACCAAGGCTTTTTTATCTCTTCTCAGAAGGGAGCAGATAAACCCACAGAAAAACTGCCACCTCAGACCAGAGGGCACTGTCACGTTTGCGTCCCATGGAGGGTGACAGGAAGGTATGACGCAGACCCAGCTGCCTCTTATACAGATGCCAGCACCCATAGGGAAGGTCGCTCAGGCAGTTAAGGTTCTAATACCAAGTTAAGAGAGATGGTGTAAAGCCTGATCCCATTTCCAAGATCTCTCGGGATTTCGGTTACTCTTGAAAGCTTGCTTTGGGATTTTAACCCTATCCCAACACTGGAAAGAAAAGCTTCACTGACTGGTGACAACAGGAAACAAAGGTAGTAAGAGTAAGGAAAGAGACTAGCACACCTCAGCCACCTTCACACTGGAGTCTCTGTGCCTGGTACTCCTCGAATTCTACCCAGTAACTGTGAGACAGTTCAACAGTCAACCACATTTACAGAGGAAGGAACTGAGACTTAGGGAGGTTAAGGACAACCTGTGTTAGTAACTTTCACATCCCTGTGGCCACAATACCCAACAAGAAAAAGCTAAGGGAGGAAAGACTGATTTGGGCTCAGGATTTGAGGAAGAAGCAGGATAATTCAAAAAAGGGCCCAAAGCAGCTGGGTATGGTGGCGGCACACCTTTAATCCCAGCACTCGAGGAGGCAGAGGCGGGTGGATCTCTGTAAAGTGGAGGCCAGCCTGGTCTACATAGCAAGTTCCAGAGAGTCCTTGTCTAAAACAAAAAGTCACAGTGCAAAGAGGATGGGACCCAGGAGAATTCTCCAATGACTTGGTCGTCCCTTCCCTGGGAGTCTGTGGTGTGCTCTCATCTGTGTACATGGTTTGAACTACAGTGTGGTTATTTCAGGCATCTTCACCCTCTCTACCTGGCTAAAACTTAATAAACATCCAGGGGACTGAGAGGGACAAGTTGCAAGTTGTTTATTTAAATGCTACACGTATTTGAAAAGGTCCAGAGGAGCAAACTTCAGAGGAGCTTTCCTAGAAACTAAACCTACACTCTGCCAGGCCCAGAGCCAATGTCTGAGGCTGGGGAAAATGTTGGTGCTCGTATTTGAGCACTAGGCACAAGACCCCAGTCTGTCGGCTGCAATTATTGTAAGAATTCAACGTATCATAAAGGAAGCATCAAAATTTGATAGGAAAACATGAGATGATTCAGGAATCGGCACTGAGTTGCTTGTCTACTCATGTAGAGAATATAAGTCATGGTGTTAGAATGTCACACATCTTAAAGTAAAAGTAAATTCAGGTGAATATATCACACCATTCAAAATAAAAAAAGTAATGCACTAAAGAAAAGGGAACTGGATAGCCAATGTCCTATGAACAAGGGATCTCCTGATTTAGAAATACATACTCATTGAAATAAAAACATAATGTAGCACATTGTATTACTTTGCTGTTGCTGTGATCAAACACCATGACAAGGCAACTTATAGAAGGAAGAGTTTATTGGATTTATAGTTCCAGAGGGGTGAGAGTTCATTGGGGCGGGGGAGGCATGGTGGGGGAAGCATGGCAGGGGAGGCACAGCGGGGGAGGCATGGCGGGAATGGAAAGCTGAGTCCTCACATCTTCAAGCAGACACAGAAAACAGAGAAACTGGAAGTCAGGTGAGGCTGTGAACTTTCAGTTCCCACTCCAGTAGCATGCTTTCTCCAGCATGGTCACACCTCCTAAAGGTTCCATGACCCTCCCCAGAGCCACCCACTGTCCAAGGGTTCAAATACCTGAGTCTAAGGGGGACGTTCTCATTCAAACCACCACACATATCAAGTAAGATTTATGTCAAAGCTCAGAATTTAAAAGAAAACAAGAAAATGGGAAAACGAAGAAGGCTTAGCGGGTAAAGGTGCCGCTGCCAAGCTTGACAACTTGAGTTCAAGTCCCAAGACTCACATGGTAAAATGAGAGAACAGACAAGTTGTTTTGTGACCTCCACACATACACTGTGACACTCACAATCCCCCACACAAGGACACAACAAACATAATAACAAACTTTATAGGCAAAGCATCAATTAGAGGCGAACAGTAAAAGTAATATAATAGTATAATGTCATTTCTAATAGAGCAAATAGGACAAAATGATAACTATTAGCCAGGAAATTTCATTATTACCCAAGTGTAATAGCACAACTGTGATCTCAGCACTCAGGAGGCTGAGGCAGGAGAATCATGAATTTGAGGCCAGCCTGAGCTACATAGTGAAACTCTGTCTCAAAAAAACTCAAAAAACGTTTTAAATTATTAGATCCAATGCTGACAGTCAAATAAACAATATCGTATCTCATATAATCATTTTAATGATCCCATGGAAATATGGACTACGTCCTAAGGAAATAAATCTACATAGCAAAAATACTTTATTCACATTTATACAGTATTTCTAAAACAGTAAATACTGACCAATAGCAGATGATGTCGTGAAGCCTGGTCACTCTCAAGATCACATAATAAATGGAGGGCAAGATAACATCTCTGTGGTGTTTTGCGCAGTCACTCTAGGGAAGGAAACAGAGGGAACTGATAGAGCCATGGGTGTTTTTCTAGACTTTTTTAGTACGTTGGAGTATTATTTTAAAATGGAAGATCCAAACACATAGTAATAAACAACATTCGATTTTAAGAGGAAAAATCACATGAAATATTTTTTCAGACAAAGTCTAATAGAGAAGACAGAGTGGTCAGGTGCAGCTGAGCAGAAGACTGATGGGCAGGAGACTGGCAGGAGCCTGTCTCTTGTGTTTTCATTTGTCTTACCCTATTGATTAATATTGTAAGGAAAGCTAGCTCAGTTGGTAGAAGGCTTGCCCACCATTCAGAAAGCCCTAGGTTTGATCCCAAGCACTGCCAAAAACTGGACATGATGGAGCATGCCTTTAATCCCCACACTCAGGAAGCAGAGGCAGAAAGACCAGAAGTTCAAGGTGATTCTCAGCTACAAAGCAAGTTCAAGGCCAGCCTTAGTTACATAAAACCTGTCTCAAAACAAAAGAAAAGAAAGAAAAAGAGGAGATGGGGGAGAGAAGGAGGAGGAAGAGGAGGAAAGGGAAGAGGAGGAGAGGGAGGAGGAGGAGGAGGAAAAATGCCTCTCTTTTTCTCCATAGTGTGTCATGAAGCCCAGACATCGTCACAACTTTCCCCTCATTCACTTGCCTGGGCCAGTATCTCATCTTTCAGGACATCTCAATGGAAAAAAAAAGTGTATGTGGAAATCCAAGAAGCCTGTAAGAATTTGAATTCATCCATCTTGGCAGGAGCAGAGTTAAGACTGGAATGTGTTTCTCCAAGACAACCTTATCAGTGTTTGGGGTCTGCTTATTTCTGGGTACCGTGTTCCAGGAAAGTGTTGCAACTCAACTGGCTACCGTTTTTTGCCTTAGTTATGGGTGTGAGGCTAAGCAGGGATTTGGCCTTGCTCACATTATAATCTCTGCTTATCAAATTGGAGCAAGTATTGCATTGAATAGCCCTAGCAACAAAGGACACAGAAATCCTGACAGAGAGGAAATGCTCAACTCCTTTCAATAAACAAGAACATTCTACAGACAGGCAAATACATGGGCCTCAGCTCAGCTTCCCAGACTGGCCCAGATCTTTCCGTCTACCCTCAGTAATGCCACCAGACTTGTGCAAATCTAACCCAGTATGCTTCCTGGTACAGCAGGTCTACTGCAGAGAACACACAATCTCCCTTAAATAGTTACGTCTTCACAGTGCTTCACGCGGGCTTTCATTTCCCTGACCTGCCTCTCTGCCCCTTCCCACTCAGCTATCTGTAAACCGCAGTCTCTTATAAGTAACAAAAGTAGGTGGAGCGGAGGACGATGCCGAGGGTGAGCGGGTGGAGATGAGCAAGATGTTCCAGCTGAACACCGCAGTTCCCACATTCCCAGGTCACTTGAAATGTTGGTCTGTATTCGTTTTCTTTCTCCTTGCTGTGACAAAACACCTGTCAAAAGCAAGTTAAAGAAGGAAAGGTTTATTTTGTTTTCTTTTTTTTCTGGTCTTTTTGGTCTCCCTGTAGTAGTCACAGCTGGCCTGGATTCACTATGGAGACCAGGCTGGCCTTGAACTAACTCCCAGAGATCCACTTGCCAGCTGGGACCCTGTCTCAAAAAGACCAAAAACAAACAAACAAAAAAAGAAAATAAAAAAAGGAAAGCGAGGTGGTAGTACATGGATCTTTAGAGGAAGATCCTCGTCCAAACCACACCACTTATATTTTATCTTATTTTATATTTTTTTTATTTTTATTTTATGTGTATGCGTGTATTGCCTGCATTGATGTCTGTGTGTAGGTAGGTCCATCTGAGTTGTGCAATGCCCATGGAGGATAGAAGAGGCCGTCAGATCACCTGGAACTGGAGTTACAGACAGTTGTTAGCTGCCATGTGGGTGCTGGGATTTGAACCCGGGTCTTCTGCAAGAACAGCCAATGTTCTCAACTGCTGAGCCATCTCTCCAGCCCCAATCGCTTATATTTTAAAGATAACTGTTAATTATGAGAGTATCAAGTATAAAAAGGCAATCTTGACCATCTTGCACTATCATGGAAACAAATATTTTCACAATAAAAATATTAAAAATTAGGGCTGGAGAGATGGCTCAGCGGTTAAGAGCACTGGCTACTCTTGCAGAGGACCCAAATTCAGTTCCCAGCATCTACATGGTAGCTCACACCTGCCTGTAATTCCAGTTCCAGGGGATCCGATGTCCTCTTCTGGCTTCTGTGGGCATTGTACACACGTGGTACACTTATATACATGCAGACTAAACACTTATACACATAAAGAGAAAATAAAAATTTTTATTAAAATATTAGCTCAATTCAAAAGCTAATTAATAGCCTGGCGTGGTGGCACACGCCTTTAATCCCAGCACTCGGGAGGCAGAGGCATGTGAATCTCTGAGTTCAAGGCCAGCCTAGTCTACATAGTGAGTTCAGGACAGCTGGGGCTACAGGGAGACCCTGTCTCAAAAAGACCAAAAAAAAAAAAAAGCTAATTAATAAGGTTCAGTATTTCTGTGAATATTTTTACTTGTATGTTTGTTTCCATTGTTTATCTGAAATTCAAATGAATTTTATTCCTGTGCATGTAAATTTTTATATTCAATGCCATTCGACTTTGAAAATGTTTTATAACCTCTAAAGAAGACAAAATTATGAAAAATTTAATGCTGTAGAAACTTAATAATCCCAGCACTTGGGAGGAGGGGAGGCAGAAGGGTCAAGAGTTCAAGGCCAGCCTAGGTAAATAATGAGTTTGAAGCCAGTTAGGCTACATGAGAGCCCGTCTCACAAAAGCAGGGGCCTGGGAGAAACTTAAAACCTCAGTTTCATTTTAACCTCCTCAGTATTTGGGAATTCATTCACATTTGAAATAGTTTCTATTGAAAGCATGTAGTACGTGGCCTTGTGCCTTTTTAAGGTTAGTATATATCAATGTGGATAATAAAAATGTTTACAAAGGCAAAGCCCAGCAGGGAATTACAATAATTATCAAATCAGCAAGCATCACACTGTCAGCTGCTGATCGCTCACTGACAATTTTCAACTAACCTGGACTAGCATCTCACAAACACTCCCCACAAACATGATCTTCATCAGAGACACGAACGTCACTCTCTAAACATTATTGTTAAATGTACATCCTCATGACAAATTTTCCTGATATAACCTAACAAGGGGTGCATGGGACAACACTGTCATTTCTCACGTATTTCGGTAGTGTTGAGAATTGGGTTGATAATCAGTTCAGCCGCACTCCAGTAGTTATTGTGGAAGGGGAGAATCCTAACCTAACAGCCTGAAAACAGAGGATCCCGTAGGTTCGAATTAAGCTTCAGTATGTGACTGGGCCGCTAGAATGTATTTCCACAGTGACATTTCTAGGAACATAAAAATAGATTGCATTTGCTTATCGTCATTATCTCAGCAACTGGAAAGGTGTCTAACAGATCTCAGTCGCACACTCAGCCTTCTCACGTCTGAATTTTTCATCTCTGCTTTCTGTTAACAAAGGAATCTTTCAAGTTGTTCTCTATTAGCAGAAAGTGCATGTGTCTATTTGGTACAGTTCCATGCTGTCATATTTTATGTGTTCTGCAGTAAACTAGCATATACATTTGTGACAAGTTGGTAAAGACCAAAGCTGAATCTTTTCGGCTGTTCTGTAATGTCGCCATCAGCCTTGGAAGAGTTTCTTAGTCTTACTTATGCCCCTTGATGTCGCGAGCCAGGACTCTGTCCAGCAGAGTCCAGGAAAGACGACACAGACACCAAGGCGAGGTTCAAGCTTCTGTTTCTCTTCCTTCCTTTATTCTCTTATTCTCTCTCATATTCTCTTCACTATTTCACCCACTATGATGCTGCTCGTAGGTCTCCTATATCTCTCACTACATTCTCTCACTTCATTCTCTCTGACTTCATTTTCACTTATCTCATTCTCTCTCACTATGATGCTGTCTCATAGTTGCTGCTGTTGTTGTTTGCTGTAGTTGTCTTCTGTTCTGTTCTTCTCTATTACACACCTCAGCTGTTCATATAGCATTTCCAACAGCCCTCCCTCTAGCCAGGACCAATCAGGGCTCACACACGTGCAGCGGGCAGGCAGAGTGCAGCTCATTAGCCACGTAGCAAGATCATCAGGCTGGCAGCACCTGTTTTTGGGCTCACCATACTTCAGAGTTGGGGTAAACAAGCGGGATTCACGAGCCTTGGCAATCAGCCAAGAGTTGAAGTAAACAGCACACGGTTTGGCAGCCAGCCAGGGCTCCATCTTTGGCTGGCTCGGCTGTGCTCGCTTCCCACACCTTAACTATTCCAGATGAGCAGGAACGGCCTCTTCAGGAGCTTGTTCAACACAGTTTGTACTCCCGACGCATTATGGAAACAGAGGCTGCTTCTGTGAGAAATAAGGACTCAAACTTCATATCACGCAATTCTATTTGAGAAATGACTGGCTCCATACAGTTAATATCTCTGCTATAGCAGTGATACAGTGTTTATTTCTAGACAGAATTTCCAGTTGCTATTTTTAAATAATTCATCGTTGAAGTATCAGTTAATCTTGTGGATGTTTTTCTTAGTGTCTACCAAAATACAAACCAGGTTGGAAAACTGAACCCCATTTTCTGTATGATTTATTTTATATTAAAACAGTCAGACTTGGGGCTGGAGAGATGGCTCAGCAGTCAAGAACACTGGCTGTTCTTGCAGAAGACCCGGGTTCGAATCCCAGCACCCACATGGCAGCTAACAACTGTCTGTAACTCCAGTCCCAGGGGATCCAACAGCCTCTTCTGACCTCCATGGGCATTGCACGACATGGGTGCACTTACCTACACGCAGGCAATACACGCACACACATAAAATAAAAATAAATTTTAAAAAATTTACAACTGTCAGACTCTAGAGTTTAAGTTTCAATGTCTGATTTTTATTCTCTTTTGTTGTTTTCCTTTGGACTCAATTTTCCTTTTAATTTTGCAAACGGAGCACTCTTAAGACTTGATAACATCTCCACACCTAGATGGATATCATTTTTTCCATTTCTATGAATTAAAAAACCAAATGAAGGACAGAATAAATGAGATGACGCATTCATAAATCTGGAACAAAATCCCAGTCTCCCATCACATCAAATGCCCACCTGTCTCTGAGGATAGAAGTTCTCCTTTATTAGAGGCTTTGTTTTCTGTAGTACCAGTTACCAAAGGTCCATCAGGGCCTCAAAATATTGGACAGAAATGTTTATTACTACAGAGCATTGTTATTATGTTTCTTTTTGTCATTTATTATTGTTAATTTCTTACTGTGCCTAATTTATAGATTAAACTTTGTCATGGCTATGAATGTATAAGAAAGAACATACCACAGTTTGCATCAAGTTCTGCAAACAGCCACACTTTCAGGGCTTTTTGGCCATTTCCTCTGTGAAGAAAGAGCATCTAAGGTAATCCTATTTGTAACAACTATGCCTGGTTTAAATATATTTATATATATATATGTGTGTGTGTGTGTGTGTGTGTGTATGTTGTGTGTTTGTGTATGAGTGTATTGCCTTCATGTATATAAATACATCCATATTATGCGATGCCCATGGAGATCAGAAGAAGACGTCAGATCCCCTGGAACTAGAGTTAGGGAAGGTCGTTAGCTGCCACGTGGGTACTGGGAACTGAACCTGGGTTCTCTGCAAGAGCAGTCAGTGTTCTTAACTGTTGAGCCATCTTGCCAGCCCCCCAAACGTTTTTTGAGACAGAGTCTTATTATGTAGGCCTGACTGGCCTAAAACTTGCTGTGTATACCAGGCTGGCCTTGAACTCAAAGGAATCCACTTGCCTCTGCCCCCTGATTTCTGGGATTAAAGGTGTGTACCACCAAAGCCAAGCAAGGCCTACTTTTTGATAACATACAAATAAACCAAACTACAGTTGAAAAGCCAAAAGCAGTGGCTGTCAGTAGAAATAACACACCACCATCCTTCCAGAGATGAGTAAATGATTTAGTTGTCTTGACACAAATTTTCAATTTTCAACATGTACTATTCATGTATATTTACATGCATAATATGTTTGTCAAAAAAGGGGGGGGAATCCTCTTTGAACCATTTGGAAACCAACTTTTCTCACTAAATAATATTATTAGCACAATCCCAAGGCTAAAATGAGAGGTAGAGGAAAGTGATCTATGAGATGTGGAGAAATACTACTATTTATTATTTATTTAGGGGCAGGTGCACGCCACAGTATGACATGAAGGTCAGAGGACAATTTGGGGGAGTTGGTTCTCTCCTTCTACTGTGTAGGACCCAGGGATCGAACTCAGATCATCAGGCTTGGTGGCAAGCACCTTTACACACTGAACCGTCTTGCCAGTCTGGAAATGATGCATGCTATGGAGTCTCAGCATTCACTGATGGGACATTGACTCTTAATGCTAGCACTACAGTTTACCTGCAGTTTGTCCCTAGCGAAACTCACTTTGAAGTCTCATGTCAGTGTAGCAGAACTGAGAGAGAGTCACTGAGAGAAATTTGGGTCACAGAGACCTCACCTTCATGAAGAAATGTGTGTAGTCCCTGCAGGAGTGGAGTAGTTATCTCCAGAGCTGTTGGTAGTAGCATCTGAGCTCTTTCATTCCCTTCTTTTTCAATATACCTGTTTGTGCTTTCTCCTTCAGCAGCCCACAGCAGCAGAGACCCTCCCCAGAGGCAACCACCCAGGCTTTGGCTTTCCAACCTCTGGAACTGTGAGTTAAACAGCCCTCTTTTCTTTAAAAATTACCCAGTCTAGTTATTCTGTAACAGAGACAGACATAAACTAAGATGACAAGAAAAAAAAAAATACACACACACACACACACACACACACACACACACACACGATTGTAGAAATGGCTCAGTGGTTAAGAGCACTGACTGCTCTTGAAGAGGACCTGGGTTCAGTTCCTAGCACCCAATGGCAGCTAACAAGCATCTGTAACTCCAGTTCCAAGAGATCTGACACCCCCTTCTGACCTCCGTGGGCAATGCATGACACGGGTGCACTTACATACTTGATACATTCAGGCAATACACTTACGCAGACAAAATAAAAATAGTAAATAAAATGTGTTTTAAAATATTAATTAAACTAGGGGGCTTGAAAGGTGGCTCAATGGTTAAGAACACTGACTGTTCTTGCAGAAGACCCGGGTTCGAATTCCAGCACACACATGGCAGCTAACAACTGTCTGTAACTCCAGTTCCAGGGGATCCGACAGCCTCTTCTGTCCTTCATGGGCATTGCACGACACGGGTGCGCTTACCTACATGAAGGCATACACTAATACACATAAAATAAAAATAATAATAAATATTAATTAAACTAGAACATGACACAAATCCCTGGGTGCTACAGGCCTTTGGGGTTCTAGGAACTGAACTAGGGTCTGAAAGAGCAGTTCGCTATTCTTAACCCCTGAGCCATCTCTTAGCACCCATGACACGAATTCTAAGACACAATGTCAAAGATCTGTGAACGTGGAGGAGATGCAGAGGGATGCATGTTGTATTACATGGAGCTCAGTAAAAAACAAGGTGAGACAGGAGGCCAGGGAGGCCAGGCAGAGGCTCTGCCTCATGTTGAGCTTTGAAGCTAATTTGGGGGCAGCTGGAGGCCTGGCTTCCAGTTAGAAGTTTAGAATTTGAAGAAGAAGTTGCCAATCAAGCAATCAGTCTTTATGCTAATGGTGTGGCAGGCTGGCGACCTAGTGTGGGGGGCAAGGGTGAAGTCTGAGGGAGTTCCTGAAGTTTTCCTCTCCTCTGTTGTATAAATGGGATGAAGTTCTGGTGACCGGGAAGGATGTGAAAGCCTCGGACTGAGACGTGGAGTTGCCACTGTGTCCAGCAGCAGATCCGTCACCAAAGGGCAAGATGATCTTGTCATTCACTGGGTCAGGGTCCAGATTGAGAACAGGACAGAAACCCCAAAGGGACCAGAGCAGGCTCTGCCCAGTCAGTCAGAGACAGCTGCAGGATAAGCTCTGAAAGCAAAAGTGACTGGACCACAACTTCCATCATTGGCAGATCTCAGTCAAGTGGACCAGCAGGGCCAGCAGCAATCCGGCAGACGGGACATTGCCAGAGAGAACCACAAAGCCAGAGCACAGAACAAGAGCCCCACTCAGACCTGAGAACTGTCCTCCCAAAGCCACATCCTGCCAGGAACCTGAAAGACCAAACATCTTATCCAAAGGGGACACATCATTTACCTCGAAAGATTACTGGAACTTTTGTAACTGGATCTCAATTTTCACCTGGAAAGAACTTGAGTCAGCTGTTTCCTGGCTGCCTGGCAGGGACAGCCTCATGAACATCAGAGCAGTTGTTTAGACAATCAGTCAAGAGACCTGTGTCTCTTCCACACTTCTGCCTTGGAGAGTGTAATGGTTTAGTGTGAATTAGCTCTACACCTAGGAGGCAAGCCACCAGGCACACTTGAGAGGACTTGTCTAGACTGAGGTTAGCTCCTGAAAATGTCATGACGGATTGTCTTGGCTATGTTAATTGATGTGGGAAGACCCATCTTAATTATGGGCTGTGCCATTCCCCAGAAGGGGGTCCTGGGTATAAGTGGATAAAGTGAGCTAAGCAGTAGCCCACGTTCCTGATTATGGGTGTGATGCAACAGCTCCCTTAAGTTCCTGCCACCGAGATCTCCTTCCTAGGATGGGCTGTAACGTGGAACTCTGAACAGAATAAACCCTTTCTCCCTTAAGATTTTGTTTTTTTGAGACAGGGTCTCCCTGTAGCCCCAGCTGGCCTTGAACCCACAGAGATCCACCTGCTTCTGCCTCCCAGGTGCTGGGATTAAAGGTGTGTGCCACCACTCCAGGCCCTTAACTTCTTTTATCACGGCAATGGGGAGAAACACTAAGAATGAGAGCAGACACATAGCTTCTTTTTTTATTATTTTTTATTTATTTATTTATTTTTGGTCTTTTTGAGACAGGGTCTCCCTGTAGCACCAGCTGTCCTGGAACTCACTATGTAGACAGGCTGGCTTTGAACTCACAGAGATCCACCCGCCTCTGCCTCCCAAGTGCTGGGAATACAGGCGTGTGCCACCACGCCTAGCTTTTTTAAAATTTTTATTTATTATTTTATGTATATGCGTGTTATGCCTGCATGTAGGTAAGCACACCTGTGTCGTGCAATGCTGGTAGAGAACAGAAGAGGCTGTGAGATCCCCTGGAACTGGAGTTACGGCCAGTTGTTAGCCACCACGTGGATGCTGGGATTCGAACCCAGTCTTCTGCAAGAACAACCAGTGTTCTTAACTGAGAACACTGGGCTGAGCCATCTCTCCAGCCCAACACATGGCTTCTAACAAGTCAGTCTGTGGAATTTGATGGCACTGAGCTATTATCTTAGTCCCCACAAACTTTCCTGATTCTCTCCAGTCAGAATAGTTTTCAGCCAGCTGTGGTGGTATACACCTGTAATCCCAGAAGACTGCTGTAAATTCAAGGCCAGCTTGATCTACATAGCAGGTTCAAAGTCAGCCAAGGCTATAGAGCAAGACCCCGTCTCAAAGCAACAAGAACAAAAGACTCATTTTGGAATATCAATACCAGTGCCACCTGCACACCTATTAGAAATGTACATTGTTGGCCCCACCCCAGAACGGCTGTAGCAGAAACTCTGACCTGTAGGGCCCAGCAACCTGTGTTTTGACAAATTTTTCATGTATTCTGATGCTTGCTAGGACGTGATGCCCACTGGCGTCACACTGTGGGTCTTCTGCCGATCTGTCACGTTCTAGCTGTCCTGGAACTCATTATGTAGACCAGGCTGGCCTTGAACTCACAGAGATCCACCTGCCTCTGCCTCCCAAGTGCTGGGACTACAGGCGCGCGCCACCACGTCCAGCTAATCATCCCATTTTATAAATATATAACTCACGTTCCTGAGGCAGACCTCTGTAGATCCCTGAGACATCCCTCTTGGCTCCTTGTGGACTGGCCTCCTGGATCACCATTACCTTTGCCAGCACTTTTCTGGCAATCATACTTTCAATATTCATATATAAATGATGCTTCTCATAGTCTGACCTCTTACCCCATCTCACTTCCTCCTGTCTACCTCAGCCTCTCACTATGAGCACGCCCTTGACCAGTAATTGCAGCCCATCATGTCAACTTCCAGCAGCTTCCTTCCCACCTGCCATCAACACCGTCTTCTACTTTCGGGTTCTAAATCCACTTTCCACTCCCATAATCCCACTGACGCACCACTGCTGCAAGGCCTCCTGCCTCTCCGATGTCCTACTTCCTCTGTACACTCAGGGGGACTAAAGCCAATCACCACAGTCACACCCACACACTACCCACCACCCTCTTTGTCCTGTTATTCACCTGGGAAACACCAACCCCAGCCTGCCACCGCTGCCCCGACCAATCTTACTGTGGGAAAAGCTGAAAGCGCTGAGCAGTCCCCCTCTGTATTCACAGCTACAGAATCCCAGATGAGTGTGGCAGCCTAGGTGCATCCTTATTCCAGCCACTGTCCCCGGACCAGTTCATCCCTTCCCCTCCCCAAATGCAAACGCACCCTTTCAGGTCCTTAGTCTCATTCTTCTGATGGCCCTTCTCCCTACCCCAGGAGTGCCAAATAGGAGCAGTCAAAATAGCTTCCACAAGCACCTGTCGATGCATCCGGGCCATTTGCTACGCCTCACATTCTGTCGTTATAAGCACATCTCCTCCCCAGTGAATCCCCTGGAAGAACTGCATGTTACTGTATCTGCTACCTCCAATTGTCCTCCCTCCTGCCCTCCTTCCTGTCCTCTCCTCCTTCCTGTCCTCTCCTTCCTGTCCTCTCCTCCTTCCTGTCCTCCCTCCTGTCCTCTCCTCCTTCCTGTCTTCCCTCCTGCCCTCTCCTCCTGCCCTCCCTCCTGTCCTCCCTCCTGTCCTCCCCTCCTGCCCTCCCTCCTGTCCTCCCCTCCTGCCCTCCCTCCTGTCCTCTCCTCCTGCCCTCCCTCCTGTCCTCTCCTCCTTCCTGTCCTCCCCTCCTGCCCTCCCTCCTGTCCTCTCCTCCTGCCCTCCCTCCTGTCCTCCCCTCCTTCCTGTCCTCTCCTCCTTCCTGTCCTCTCCTCCTGTCCTCCCTCCTGTCCTCTCCTCCTGTCCTCCTGTCCTCTCCTCCTGTCCTCTCCTCCTCTCCTCCTGTCCTCTCCTCCTGTCCTTCCTCCCCTCCTGTCCTCTCCTCCTGTCCTCCTGTCCTCTCCTCCTGTCCTCCTGTCCTCTCCTCTCCTCCTGTCCTCCTGTCCTCTCTTGAGCCTTCTGACTCCATGAATGCACCTACATGGCTCTTGTCAAGGTCACTGTGACCTTCACTAAATGCACATCCCTCAGCTCTTTGTCTTCATCTTACCCAACCCAGAAGCAGCATTCTGCACAGTGGATGACTTCCTTCTCTTTGATGACCGTCCTGGCTTCCTGGACCCCAGGCTTTCTTAATTCTGTGTCCCCTAAATACTTCTCAGCCTTCCGTGCCGGGTCCTCTTTACATCCTCAGTATCCAAACAATGAAGCGGAGGACTCAGACACGGCTGACCACCTTCACTCAAGGTTTTTAACTGCAACTGGAACTCCAAAGTCTGTGTCCCACTGCCTGGACACCTAGGCTTGTGTAATGGACACTTTGGAGGCCTGCGCTCAACAGCATTGACAGGAGATTGTTCTAGCTGCTCTGTGGACGGGATCCAAAGAGCCAGAAAGTGAGGCAGCAGCATCGATGAGAAGGCTGAGGGGATACAGAGGTCCCTTTCCCCCTGGGAGCTCATTCCAAGATCGCCAAAGGGTGCCTGAAGCCATGGACGCAGCGCAGTTTTCCCTCTGTATGAGTGCCTAGGGTAAAGTGCAGTTTATAAATTAGGCACAGTAGGAGACTGACAACACAGTGGCAAAGTAGAACAGTGGTAACAAAGCACTGTCATAAAGGTAAGTGAACGCGGTCCCTCTACCCATCAATCTAATTCACCTTCTTTCAGTGATGTGAGATGACGCAATGCCTACGGGATGAGATGCAGTGAATCAGAGACACGATGAAGTGTGAGGCTAAATGTTAGTAGGACACAATCACCGTGACACCATGACAGGTGATCTGGTAACTTAGAGGGTACCAAGTGACTAAAGGGAGGGTAGCATATATGGTGTGGCTATATTGGACAGAGGGGTAATTTGGCAGGAAAGAGAAGGGCAGGGATCCCACCATGCTACCAATGGATTACAATCGGAATCTTAGAAATTGTTTATTTCTAGGGCTGTCTGATTTGGGGGGCTGCAGCTGAGGACAGGAACGTGAGACTGCAGATTGGGGTCAGGGGTGGGTACAGGGAACTGCTGTGGTTGAGAAGCAGCTGCCGTGAACTTAGTGCTCCAGGTAGAGGGGAAGCAGACTGCAGCTACCAGCCATCCGTAACTCCAGCTCCAGGGCGTCTGGCGCCTTCTGACCTCCTCGGGCATTGCGTGACACGGGTGACCTTAACATACATGCAGGCAATACACTCAGACACAGAATACAAAAATAATAACCAGGCTGGAGAGAGGGCTCAGTGGTGAAGAGCACTGACTGCTCTTGCCGAGGACCCAGGTTCGACTCCCAGCACCCACATGGCGGCTATGAACTGTCCTTAACTCCAGTTCAGGAGAATCCGACACCCTCTTCTGACGTCCGAGGCATTGCATGACACGGGCGCGCTCACATACATGCAGGCAATACACTCATACACATAAAACAAAAATAAAATATTAAAAAATAATAATAAAAATAATAAATAAGATATTCTTAGAAATGAATATCTACAAAAAGGGGTCGGAGTACAGCCCCACGGTAGTGCACTTACCTGGTAAATGCAAGGCCCTGAGTTTAATCCCCAGTTTATTCATAAAACAGAACTAATAGATTGAGCACCTTCTCCGGAAACACCTGGGGGATTCAAACCTCATCATCATTTTCACTAAAAAAAAGAAGGTCTGTATAAAGTGTGGGTGTTACGGAAACCACATACAGTGTGAATATAAAATAAATGTAAACTTTTATCTTGAACTGATAAGACTAGATTTATTACCCTGAAGCCTGTGATGAAAACAATAGAAGAAAAATCAGCAGGAATTCTGTTAACTGGCACTTCAGCAAAACCAGAGTCTGTGGTAGATCCAAGGTACATAACTCTAGTCAGGAGACAAACAGAGGAAATTATTCCTCCATAAATCTGTGAGCAGGAAAACAGCCCATTCCCACCCTGCCCAGGCCTTATCTGCCCCTGGCTCCATGCAGGGATGGGGAGCCATCAGAGCTGTGACATGTGGAGTGTGGGCATGAAAAGTATTTAGCTCAGCGTTTCTAGATGTTTTAAGCTTTTATACCAATCACAAGGAGTCCATGGCACGTCTCTAGTGACAGTGGATGCGTTTTCAGCACTGAACATCTCCAACTCCACGTCGTTTGCTCCTTTGTACATCCTTTCAAAACATTTGATTGTACCCCGGTAGGATTATATTTTAAAGTAGGAGTCCCAGAAGGAACACAGTTCTCTTGGGTATACTGGGAAGATACTCAGATAACCATCGTTTGGACTCCTGTGTGATTAACGTATTTAGTACATGTTATCAAAATAATCTTTCATTCAAAACATGAACGTGTACAATGATTCCTTCTCTCATGACAATAACTGCATTCTGTCAGCCAGCTCCTTGTGGCAGGCTGAATAGTGGCTCTCCAAAGATGTCCATGTCGTAAGTCCTGGGATTGCTGCATTACATGTCAGAAAGGACTTTGTACACTCGATGAAGGATCTCGAGAAGGAAGACTGTCCTGAATCATCTGAGCGAGCCCAAAGCAATCACACATGTTCTTAGGAGATGGAAGTGGGGACAGAATCAGAGGATGTGAACAGAGAGGCAGAGGACAGAGGCCATGGGCAAGCACGGACTGGTCACAGCTGTTGGAAGCTAAAGGGACAGAGAAATTCACTTTCTCCAGAGGAAATCCATTTAGCCTTCAGACCTCCAGAACTGGAAAAGAATGATGTATGTTCCTTTAAGCCACAAAGATATAATGCTTTGTTAGAGCAAAAACAGGGAATGAATGTGCCCCTACTTAGTTTGCCCAGCATCTTGTTCATATCTGTTGTAGCCACACTCCATATGATGCAGTCTGCCCTCTGCCTCAGCAGGTTCAACCAACCACATATTGAAAAAAAAAAAAATTCTTGCTAGGCATGGTGGCACATGCCTTTAATCCTAGCAGTCAGGAGGCAGAGGCAGGCAGATCTCTGTGAGTTCAAGGCCAGCCTGGTCTACATTGTGAGTTCCAGGCCAGCTGGGACTATTGGGAGACCCTGTCTCAAAAAAGACCCCCCCCCCCAAAAAAAACCCATAAAAAACCCAGCTACCAGGGG
>NW_008353365.1:0-25657 GCF_000622305.1 Nannospalax galili | reverse complement strand
AAAGACCAAAAAAAATTTATTTTAATTTATTATTTTTATCTTATGTGTATGAGTGTATTGCCTGCATGTATGTGAGTGCACCCGTGTCGTGCAATGCCACAGGGGTCAGAAGAGGGATTCGGATTCCCCTGGAACTGGAGTTAAGGACAGTTTGTAGCCACCATGTGGGTGCTGGGAATTGAACCCGGGTCCTCTGCAAGAGCTTAACTGCTGAGCCATCTCTCCAGCCCCGAAACATTTTATTTTTTAATTTTATGTGTGTGTGTATTGCTTGCATGTATGTAAGTACACCCATGTCATGGAATGCATGTGAAGGTCAGAAGAGGGTGTCAGATTCCCTGGAACTGGAGTTAGGTTGGTTGTTAGCCATATGTGGGTGCTGGGAATTGAACCCAGGTCCTCTGTAAGAGCAGCCAGTGATTTTAAAACTGCTGAGCCATCTCTCCAGCCCCCTCAAAAAACATTTTTTAAATAGTAAATGTATGTCTAAGTCAAGTATCACTGAAAAATCCAGTAGAGGGGGAAGGATTACTGCAGATCTGAGGCTAGTCTGGGCTACATAGCAAGACCCTGTCTACAAAAAAGTATGTACGTGTACAGACCACAAATGGGCTTTTTTCTTGTTATTATTCCCTAAACAGTCGAGTATGGCAACTGTTTACACAGAGCTTTCACTGAGTGAGGCATCAGGAGTCATCTGAAGACGCCTAAAGGACGCCGAGGGATGGGTGTGGGCTGTGCACAGACAACACACAATTTCACAGGAAGGACTTGAGCATTCGAGGACTTGGGTAACCACTGTAGGTCCTCAAAGTAGTGCCCTGCGGAGACCAAAGGGTGACTGCATTTGGAGCTGCAGACACAGCTCAGAGGCTAAGAGCACTGGCTGCTCTTGTAGAGGACCCAGGTTCGAGTCCCAGCACACACACGGTGGCTACCAACTGTCTGTAACTCCAGAACCAGGAGATCCGATTCCTTCCTCTGGTCTCTGTGGGTAGTGCATGCCTGGGCACTCAAGTATATGCAGGTAAAACACTCATACGTGTAAATTTTTGTAATTAAAAAGAAAGGATTACTGTATTTTTATAATTTTTCTGGACATATTTTTAAAATAAACTCAGTGGTTATTTCCATCTGTTTTATTTTGCTTCCTGCATCTCTCCCTTCACCTATCATGAGATTATTAAAAATGGGATCTAATACCTGAGTGTGCATAAGCTCTGCTTCCCGCATGCTGGGGTCAAAGGCCTGTGCTCACCTGTAACCTTAATGTCTTTCCACATGACTCACCCCCTTACTGGCATCTGACATACAGCAAGGGGATGGAGCAGAGAAAATAACAAATAATTAGAATTTACATTAATAAACAAGGAACTTTAAACATTTTCTTCTAAATCTATTATCAACAAAAAACATCGCTGTATGCTGAGTTAGAGACCACTTTATGGTAGAGTTTTCAATCTCTCAACCTTGCTCCATTGTAAAATTGGTTCACTGAGCTGGGTGTGGTGGTGCATGCCTGTAGTCCCAGCACTCTGGAGGCAGAGGCAGGTGGATCGCTGTGAGTTCAAGGCCAGCCTGGTCTACATAGTGAGTTCCAGGACAGCTGGGGCTACAGGGAGACCAAAAAAGACCAAAAAATAAAATAAATTTTAAAAAATCAGTTTACTGACTCTGGACCAGCATCTTTAACAAAATAAAGGATAGCCCTGTTCAAGGTCCATTCTATATAGCAAAGGCAGGGGCTGGTGAATGACTTTGCTTTCAGGTCTGTGTACCTAACTACAGTTAGAGTTGGGACACTTCTTTGAAATATGTTGCAAGAAAATTTTATCATGGGGGAACATCACAGAGTATGCTCATGCCAATTAAACGTCTATGTTGTCACTGAGTGACATCATATCATGGGACCACCATCCTATACACAGTCTGTACTTGACAACCTTCACTATGCCACACATGGCTATTTACCTGTTATCAACTGCAAGAGAAGTCGGTTTCTCTTTGCCGATTAGGATGTGGAGAAGGCGGCCTCTCACACACTGTTACTGGGATTGTAAATTAATATAATCATTATGGAGTTTCCCCAAAACACACACACAAAGAATTTCCACGTGATCCAGCGATCCTATCACCGGGTGTATATCCAAAGGAAATGGAACAGAATGCCAAAGGCTTCTCTGCCCCCATGATCACTGTAGCCCTGAACACAGCAGCCAAAAAGTGTGAGTCAACACGGGTGACCACCAACAGACAAGGTACAGAGGAGACAGGATTTATGCGCACAGTGTGGCAGCATCAGGCCGTGAAGAATGATCCTGCCATTTACAGCAGCACAGACAGAACTGGGAGACACTACTGTTAAGTGAAATAAGTCAGGGCTCAAAAACAGATGCTGAGAGTTCTTGCTTGTATGTGATCTCATAGAACAGAGGTTACCACACCTAGAAGATGTGAGGGAGGGAACGACAGAGAGATGACTGACAGTGTGTACAGAGATGCAGCTAGATCGGATGAACTTCTGATCTGGTTCCAAAAAAGGGCAAGTTGGAGAACCTGTTTCACGTGTATGTATGACTATTTTTGTGCATAAATATATAAACATATTAAGTTCCAGGCGTGGTAGCACATGCCTTTAATCCCAGCACTTGGGAGGCAGAGGCAGAAGGATCTTTGTGAGTTCAAGGCCAGCCTGGTCTACATAGTGAGTTCCAGGACAGCTGGAGCTACAAGGAGACCCTGTCTCAAAAAGACCAACAACAACAACAACAATATATATATAAACATATTAAGATTTTTTATTGTATGGTTATGTGTTATGCCTGACTATTTATGTGCACCATATGTGTGCAGTGCCTGAAGAGGCCAGAAGAGGGCATCAGATTCCCCCAGAACTGGAGTTCAGATGGTTGTTAACCACCATGTGGGTGCTGGGAACCCAACCTGGGTCCTCTGCAAGAACAACTAGTGCTCTTAACCCCTGGGCCACCTCTCCGGCCCCACCTACCTTTTTAAGACAGGATCTCTCACAGCTTGGAACTCACTGGAATTACAAGCGCGTACACCAAACCTAAGTTTTACAAAGATTGAACTCCGGTCCTGATGTTTCCAAAGCAAGCACTTTCTCTACTGAGCTACCTCCCCAGCCCTATATGGCTATTTTTATAATATATTCCCATATTTGTGTCTTAAAATAAACATTATACAATCTGAAGTCCAAATACATAGTTTTTGTTTGTTTTTTGAGATAGGGTCTCATACGGCGCAGATTGGCCTCAAGACCGCTAAGTAGCTGAGGATGACCTTGAACTCCTAATCCCACTGCCGTCCCCAGCTGAGTGTTGAAACTAAAGTCATGTGCCACCACTCCCAGTTGGAATAACAATTATTAGCAAAAGCCTAAAAATAATTTCTAAAAATTTCCAATTAAGGTGATTATGTTCCATCTTTGTGATAACAAATATATTCCCCCTAACGAATTGGGAGAGAAAGCAGACACCTGGTAAGGTAGATCCGAGTTGGATACATTTATCCCATTTATTTTTCAGTGCTCTGTTGTTCTGGCTGCTGCATCCCTAACTCATTATTTGGGGGATGATGACAAGCTATGGTGCCCTAGTCTAGCTGACACATTTCTGCCACTAAATTACATGAAAACTGCAGTGTTTTTCCTACATTCTTGTGCCTATTAGAGCACCTTGTTAGGCCTCTTCTCGCCTGCCAGCCCCACACTTGCTCTTTGTGGGACCAGGTATCAGGCTAACATTTAACGGATGCTTCAGTAAGTGTGCTGGCTAATTACACCCAACAGAAAGTTAACCATATATCAAGTAATGAACCATATATGTCTGCTGTCAGAACGCTACAACTCAACATAGAAAGAACCCACTGCAGTCATTTTACTGCTCCTGACAGATGTCATCTCCCTCCCCGATGACCTGTGCCTGTCTCCTTAAGGCCTGGCTATTCTCTGACCTCATGCCCTATGCTGAGCCCCATAGAGATAACATCACAGGCATTTAGCACCTAGACTAGTTCCCTTGACCAAAGGCTTCCTGTTGTTTCAGCCAACAGGAAGAGGTGGGCGAGGGAGGCTGGAGAAGGGAACCCTTAGAGAATCTGTCTTGTCCCCCTCTGATCCCCTCAATCTGGCCCCACCCACAGCAATTCTTCAGGTCAGGTTCTCCAGGCTCTGGTTACACTGTCTCAGATTGCCGTCTGCCTGCGGGTGGGATGTTGCCCACTCCTGCTGGTTTTCTGGATACTTCCCCCATCTCTGACAGATTTGTTTAAATATGTCCAACTGTAAACCTTCCTCCCGGTCTCCTCAGAATTCCATCTGTGTGTGTCCTGATCTGCTTGGGCCTGGAGGAGCACTCCTCAGCACTGTGGTTACCATTAAATAACCAAAACCATAAACTCCTCTCAGAGCAGAAGAGGGTGGGCTAAGGCAACCCACCTGCCATCCCTGTCACTCCTGAAGACATGGCTGGGATTGCCAAGAATAGAGAGCCGGTTTCTAGAAGGTGCCTGGAGGCCCCCACCAACCTTCCTCCACAGGGATGTCCTCAAGGGATGAAAACTGCAGGGAAGCTGAAAGTGACCACCCCAGGCGGGCCTGGGTTGGACCTCAGGCTTCCCACAATGTCACCAGGCATGGAAGGAAGGACTGCGACTCAGTCCTGGAAAGATTTGGGCTCCAAGAATTGAAACTGGAGGAGCCTTCGGCTGACAGGCGCTTAGAGGTCATGGCAGTGTGCACCGGATAAAACACCAAGACGCTTCTTGTACTTCACAGCCGAAACCAGTATGGCTGGCATCCAAGTTCTGAAGGACAGGTGAACCAGAGTGCTGGGACTAATGGATCTTACCCAAAAGCGAGCCAGCAAGTCTGCTGAGTACTCACATTTGCCCCGGCTGGCTCTGGCAGGAACCAAGTCCATGCTCTGGGAGCAGATGAGAGGGCGGATGAGGGCATCTGAAGGAGATTGGGAGGGTGTGTGCAGCTGAGGCTCCCCAGACCTGACAAGATTAGAGCTGCTTCAGCTAGAACACTCTGAGCTGTTCCTTTACAACCTGTAAAAACGGTGTCAATAGTTACCTAAGCAGGGTCTAGCGGCTCCTCAGGAGGCTGAGGAAGAAGGGTTCAAAGTTCAAAGTCTGCTTGTGCTACGGAGCAAGTTCAAGTCTAGGGTGGGTAACTTAGCAAGACCCTGTCCTAAAATTAAAGTTAGGGGATGTAGCTCAGGTGTAGAGTACTTACCAAGCATGCACAAAGCCCTAGGTACAATTCTCAGTACTAGGAAACATTAAGCAGAGTCTGTCCATAGAGTGGTCAGTGAAGACGCAGTCTCTCACACAGCACCAAACATGTAGCAAGGGCCCAAACCAAGCTGGCTCCCATCAACACCCATGGTTACTAAGACTGCCAAGTGTTCCTAACACTCAGCTGCCAAGAATGATGCCCAAGTCAGTGAGAGACTGACAAGCTTTGTGGGAGAATTATAAAAGAACTGAGTAACTACATCATTGGGTATGTTGCCAACCAATTTACTCTCCTTTTCTCCCCAAATCCCAAACTCAAGAAGATTTCTATCCCTTACCTGAAGTGCAGATTGGGCGTCTGTGCTCTTGGGCACAATAGCATTTGGTTTCAAAATCAAACTTGGACCAGGCACTGTGGCTCACGCCTGTAATCCCAGCCCTTGAGAGGTAGAGGCTGGAGGAGCAGAAGTTCAAGGTCATCCTCAGGTATGCAATGAGTTTCAACCCAGCCTGGGCTGCAGGAGAGACCCTGTCATTCATAGACAGACAGACAGACAGATGAGAGATGATATAGGTAGATTGAAACAAGGGGTTCAAATTCCAGCACCTCCCATGGGCAACTTTATCTCATTAGAGTTCATTGTCCCACCTGTGACATGCGAGCAGTCCCAGCGCCTGCCTTGACGCATAGCTAGGGATATTAAGTGAGATCGCGCCGGCAAATGCGCCAGCAAATGTTGGGTCTAGTTACGTACTTCCAACAGAAAGAGGTAGTAAGAGTTTCCCCTTTTTAAATTTTTCACATTTATTTATCGGGTGGGTAGGTGGGTCTGCAGGTGCCGTAGCTCACTTGTGGAGGGCCTAAGAAACGGCTCCAGTCGGTTCTCTCCTTCCATCATGTGAGTGAGCTCTGGGGATAAAACTCAAGTCGTCAGGTTTGCCTGTAAGTGCCCTTACCTGCTAAGCAATCTCACCAGCCTCAGTGTTAAATAAAAGAGATTTCCTGCCAGGTATGGTGGTGCTCACCTTTAATCCCAGCACTCGGGAGGCAGAGGCAGGCGGATCTCTGTGAGTTCAAGGCCAGCCTGGCCTACATAGTGAGTTCCAGGACAGCTGGGGCCACAGGGAAACCCTGTCTCATAAAAACCAAAAAAAAAGTTTCCTAAGAACATGGTGGGAATGAAACTCCTCCCTCTCTCTTTTCCTCCCTCCGTACCAGAGACAGAACCTTACAGAATACAGTAATAATGGGTTGGACGTTAACGTGGGGAAAATGTTAACTTCTTATTTGGGTACTGGTGACTTGGGTGTATAAAACTGTCAAAGCTGATTGAATCGAACACTTAAGGTGTGTACTTTATTGCATGAAGAATGTACTCCTTGAAAAGAAAAACAGCCATCATGACTGTGCTCTCAATGCGAGATTTTCTCCCACCCTGCTCTGTGGACGAGGCCTGGAAGACATCAAGATGTCCACTCAGAGAAGCAGAAGGTGAATGCTGTCAACCTGTGTGTGACTGAGAAAGGCCCTGTTTCTGCTCAAACTCCTTCACCAAAAGCCAATCAGGGGCCCAAGGAGGCCCTGGTCATGAATACTGATCCCCAGGAATCGTGAATCTGCGAGACCTTCCTTAGGTGGATCCACAGATGACTGGCAATGGCCAGGCTGCAGTCGCACCCACCCAACGACCTATTTGTCCACCCCTCAGCCGTGGCTGTAATCTTGTCACAGAGAGGACACCTGGTGAGAGAAAAGATGCAGCAGGCACAGTGAGCACCTGCCCTGCCCTGTACTCGCTGACTTCAGTGCCTGGTCCCCTACTTGTGCAGGCCTGTGACACCAGCACTCAGGAGGTGGAAGCAGGAGTCACAAGGTCAAGGCCTAGGCTGCAGAGTGAGTTTAGGGATGGCCTAGACAACTTCATATGACTCTTTCAAAATGAAAAGTGAAAAGAGAACTGGGACTGGAGGTTATAGTAGCAGAGTGCTTGCTTGGTGTGTGTGCAAAGGTTCAGTCCCCAGTATAGAAGGGAGGGAGGGAAAGAGGGAGGGAAGGAGGGAGGAAAAGAGGGAGGGAGGGAAAGAAGAAAGAAAGAGGGAGGGAAGGAAGGGAGGGAGGGAGGGATGGAGGGAGGGAGGGATGCATTTAATTCTCACAAAAATCTTTTGGAGCAGCTGTGGAACTAGCAGGCATAAGACCCTTGGTTTATGCACTGAAAACAGAGAGAGAGGGAGGGAGGAAGGGAGGGAGGAGGAAGGGAAGGAGGGAGGGAGGGAAATGGAATGCCTTGGGAGAGGAGAGTAAGTAGTGTTTAATAATAACATAAATAATGTTTGCAAAAGGAAGAATCACTGTAAGTGGGGCCAGGCCCCACCCAAGTTGTAGTTGGCCTGGGATAGCAGTCACCATCAGAATGCATGCATATGTGCGTGCGTGTGTGCGTGTGTGTAAAAGCAGGAACACGGGGCCTACATTCTCTCTTGCAAACCCAAAGTTACCTTGGTATTTAAAGGTTCTGAGACTGGATGGAACAAGCATGCCTACAGAACTTTCAGTCAGTTTCCCAGCTTATTTGAATACAAAACACTTCCTGGCCAGCCCGTTAGCACCCTGCCAGACAAGTTTCACTGCACTCCAGAGAGGGGACTACAGACAAATATGCTGGTTCTCTCTCTCTCTCTGAAACAGGGACTTCCTGTAGTCAAGGCTGGCCTGGAACTCACGATGTAGACCAGGCTGGCCTCCACCTCATAGAGATCTGCTTGCCTCTGTCTCCCAAGTGCTGAGGTCAAAGGCATGGCCACCATGCCAGGGGCTTTCTTTCTCTTACTCTTTTTATGTTACATGTATGAGTGTATTGCCTGCATGTATGCTAGTGCACCCCTGTCATGCAGTGCCTGTGGAGGACAGAAGAGGGCGTTTGATCCCCTGGTACTGACGTTAGGACAGCTGTTATCCACCATGTGGGTGCTGCAAATTGAACCCGGGTCCTCTATAAGAGCAGCCAGTGCTCGTAACCCCTGGGCTATCTTGCCGGCCCCTTAAGTTGTCTTTCTTCTTGTCTCAAATTAACAGCTTTTCAATATTTTAAAGTTTTTTTTTTTTCATTTTAGCTCCTGGGTTTTAGTATGATACCTAATGTGACATGATTTGTAGTGTCAAATTCCTTAGGAGGGAGCGAGAACCTGATTTCAAATCCCCAGCACTCATATGAAAAGCCATGCATGGCTGTATGCACCTGTAAATCCCAGTGCTGGGAGGTAGAGACAGGAGGACCCTTGGAGCAGGTGGCCAGCCAGGCCAGCCAACTGCTGAGTTCTAGGTTTAGTGAGAGACCCTGCCTCAAAAAAGATGTCGTGAAACTGAGGAAGACACCCAACATCAACCCATGCTCATGCGCGTGCGTGCGCGCGACTGTCACTCTTCCCCTCCACACACACACACACACACACACACACACATGCACACACACACACAGACAGGCAGACACACAGACAAGAGAGACACACAGAGACAAGAGGGACAGTCACACAACACATACACACAGAGAAACGGAGACAGAGAGAGAAAAAGGACAGAGAGAGAGAGAGAGAGAGAGAGAGAGAGAGAGAGAGAGAAAGCCCAGGTGGAAGAGGAGATGACAGCCAATGAAGCAAAGCCTGGACCTGAAGAAGGGATCAAGTGGACTTGGGGCAGAGGGACTCTTGGATAATTTTCCACCTTAGATTCTAGGAAACTCCGAAGCAAGAACTTGGCAGTGTCCTACCTGGATCCACTTCATACACTGCAGACTGGTGGCCACGAGTGCACTACGATCTGAGGAGCAGTGTGCAGTGGGTACGTCACCACAGGTGTAAACGCACTTATTAGTCTACCACAGTCATGAAGTTCTTCAGTCTTGCATGTGAAAACTAAACCTGGCTTGGGGCTGCAGAGATGATCAGTGACTAAGAGCACCGGCTGCTCTTGCAGAGGACCTGGGTTCAATTCCTAGCACCTACATGGTGGCTAACAACTGCCCATAACTCCAGTTCCAGGAGATCTAATGCCCTTCTGGCTTCCATGGGCATTGCACAACATGGGTGCACTTACATACATTCAGGCTATACATTCCTAAAATAAAAATAATATTTGGGGGGGCTGGAGAGATGGCTCAGCCGTTAAGAACACTGGTTGTTCTTGCAGAAGACCCAGGTTCGAATCCCAGCACCCACATGGCAGCTAACAACTGTCCGTAACTCCAGTCCCAGGGGATCTGACAGCCTCTTCTGACCTCCGTGGGCATTGCATGACACGGGTGCACTTACCTACATGCAGGCAATACACGAATACATATAAAATAAAAATAAATAAATTTTAAAAATATTTTTTTAAAAAGAAAACTAAACCACCGTGGTGCATGCCTTTAATCCCAGCACTTGGGAGGCAGAGGCAGGCGGATCTCTGTGAGGTCAAGGACAGCCTGGACTACATAATGAGTTCCAGGACAGCACAGCTGGGACTACAAGGAGACCCTGTCTCAAAAACACCAAAAAAAAAAAAAAAAAAGAAAGAAAAAAAAGAAAACTAAACCTAGGTCATAGTGAGAATTCAAAAATGTTACATGTACACACACATACACATGCCAAAAATCTAACCCAGAATCTTCCAGCTGCCAAGGACCTGCTGTCACGCACAGCACCCTGAGCCCCGGTCTGTTTTTTTGTCTGGGTCTGATTTTTGTTTTTGTCTTGGCACAAGGTCTCACGTAGCCCAGGCTAGTCTCAAACTCTGCAGCTGAGGATAGATTTGAACTCTTGATCCTCCACTATGCTGGGATCACAGCAGGCTATTGGTTTTTAGCGTCAGCCTCTTCTGTCTCTCTCTCTCTCCCTGGAGCTGAGTTATCAAAAAGATGCATTCAAGTCCCCCGTGATTTGTCCATCCCCCACCCCCATCCCCACATCCACCACGCCCAGGCCCACCATGCCTATGTCCACCAAGCCCATGTCCACCATGCCCACGTCCACCACACCCAGGGCCACCACACCCACCACTCCCACGGCCACACCCACCACTCCCACCATGCCCACTAAACTTCTGCTGCTTCTTGGTAAAGTGTTTCCATCTGTAAAGATTCTACCTCTAAGTACTGATTTTAAGGTTTGCTTTGTTTTTACAAAAGCACTTCCTTCAGACAAGAGCCAGACTGGCCAGGTGTGTCATTACCCAGCTGTGCTGTCGCTGAGCTGGCTGAGCTCCTGGGCCTCTTTGGGCTTCTCTTTCTTTGCCTATGAGGTTGGGACGATAACAGCCTCTAACATGAGAATGTCAGGACACCTGTCCTCATGTATGAGCCAACGTCATGTGGAGGCCTTGCACATTGACACCGACAGAATCCTAAGAAACCGATGGCCAGGGTAGAGGCAGAGATGAGGAAAAGATGAGAACACGCCAGAGGAATGGCGTGACCATGTGTCCCACGTGGCAGAAACCGAAACCTTTTAGGATCCATCCAGAAAAAGCTGGTGAGGAGCTAGAAGGACCCAGGGCGGGACGCTCTGCCACACCTGAGGGCTTTGTATTATTTGTTGAGACAGGTCTCACACTGCATCCCAAGCTGGCCTGGAACTCAATATTGTAACCCAGGCTGGCCCCAAACTCACGGCACTCCTCAGCCTCTGGAATACCGGGATCAGCACGGCTCCTGTGCCAGGATGACATGCAAATTTGTGAAGGGTTCCATGTTTTAAAAACAAAGACAGAACAAAAACAGAAACCAAAGCAAACAGAAAAGCAGGATGGAAAGACAAATGCGGGGGCTGGAGAGATGCTCGGCTCTTGCAGAGGACCCAGATTCAGTTTCTGGGACCCATATGGGCAGCTAAGAATCTCTGTAACTCCAGTCCCAGGGGACCTGACACCCTCTTCTGATCTCTGCGGCATTGCACACACGGGTGCACCTACCTACATGCAAGCAATACACGCATACACATAAAATAAAAATAAAATTTTTAAAAAGGAAAGCAAATGGTTGGAAAATGGAAACCTGAATGAAGTGCTTTTAAAACTGAGCAGAGAAGCTGTCTTGGCATGGATAACAAGGGTCTCAGCCTAGTCCAATTATTTACTCTGCCAATAAAGGCGCACGTTTGATGGATTTTAAAGCTTCATGAAAAACCCGTGTCCCCAAATCACAACACTGAAAGCGAGGTGGTGCTCCTCTAAACCGGGAGGTCAAAACGCCATCACCTGGCTCTGCAGCCGGCTGGGGCCCCCTGCCGGTGGTTTGGAAAACTGCCTCCCGTGCAGCATGCTGACAGAGGCGCAGTTTTGTCCTGAGTGAAGGCATCCGCTCTCCTCGAACGCCAGCCTAGCTTCCCCTTGTTTCCGTTTTTAGATTTGAGTGAGTGTCAGTAGAGGCCAGGAAGCAAGAAAAGAGCCATGGTGGGAGGCGGAGGTTGGGACCAGGTGGGGAGAGAAGAAAACACAGGGAATGTGAACTATGGGAGACAGTAAGTGTAGAAGGGCTTAAACGTGATGCTGAGGAAGGGGAGCGAGGGCTCGGTCAGGTGGGGGACAAAAGTAAGGGTATGTGAAGAAAGCCACAGACGCTCCCTACTCCATAAACTAAAGAAGTACTGTTTTATTTATCATTATTTTATCTGTGTGCGTGTATTGCCTGCATGTATGTGAGTGCACCCATGTCATGCAATGCCACGGAGCTCAGAAGAGGGCTTTGGATTCCCCTGAACTGGAGTTAAGGACGGTTCATAGCCGCCATGTGGGTGCTGGGAATCGAACCCGGGTCCTCTGCAAAAGCAGCCAGTGCTCTTAACCACTGAGCAATCTCTCCAGTCCCAAGAAAGACAATTTTAAAACTTAAAAAAAAAAAAATTAAAAAGCTTGGAACAAAAGTCTCTGGCCTTCATGAGTGTTGTTCCTGAAGTTATAGGCTTTTAGGGGCTGGAGAGATGCTCAGCGGTTAAGAGCTCCTCTTGTAGAGGACCTGGGATCAGTTCCCTGCACCTACATGGCAGCTAACAACTGTAACTCCAGTTCCAGGGGTTCTGATCCCCTCTTCTGGTCTCTGCAAGCACTGCACACACATGGTACATGTACATATATGCAGGAAAAGCACTCACACACATAAAATAAAAAATATTTTTTAAAGTTATAGACTTTTAAACAAGAACTCCAGTGGCAGGTACAGGATACCTCCCTATAAGCTGTTGGCCAGAGAGGTCTCAGAGGCCCCCAAAAGAATACAAACTAGTGGGGTAGGGTGGCACACACCTTTAATTCCAGCAGAGGCAGGCAGAGCTCTGTGAGATCAAGTCCAGCCTGGTCTACATAGTGAGTTCCAGGCCAGCTGGGGCTACAGGCAGACCCTGTCTCAAACAAAAAAAGAAAGAATACAGGTTATTGCCATTGGTTGCCCACCATAACCAGGTGGAAAGACCCTATTGCACTTTGATACAGGACACAGAGAAACCAAGTGGAACTGACCTGGAAAGTCCTCCTCTGCTGGCTGGTGCTCACAGAGCAGAAAGGTGTTTGTTGTTCAGGCTGCCAGGGAGAAAACTCATCAGTGGTCTCCCCACCTGCGGACCAAGAGTGCTACAATACCAACCTGCCATGCAAGTTACGCCCACTGGTGCAGCAGTGGCAGGGCTATGTGGGGGCTAAGCAAGAGCTCTGTGATTGGGTTTGAGACTGACCCACAGGAGGGAATGCACACCTGACACTACAAACCAAAAAGCCTATGGCCGAGGGGGGCGTGGGCCAAGGGGGACATATAACTGTTGTTTCCCTCAATGAACATGTCAAACTGTCTTCTAATACTGATGTTTACACCCCAGACCAGTGCGGCTCTCAGCCTAGGGCAGGAAAGCTCCTTGTTAACAGAGAATGACAGTTAATGTAGACGCTTATCTGGGTCAAAGTACTGAGACTCAGTGATCAGCATTCCAGCCTGAAACAGGAAATCTATATTGCCCACCCACCTAGCTATCCACAAGGCCCAGGGGACATTACAGGAGACGAGATGGAAATAACTGAAGGGCCTGGAAGATGGGAAGTGTCATGAAATGCCACCATCCTGATACAGCACTGCCCTCACAGCCAGGGGCACACAGCAGCTGTAGACACCTGCAACCCTCCGGCATGCAGAGGACATACCCACAAGGCCCCACACCTTCCTGAGAAGCTATAAGTTAGTGGTTGCTGGAGTAGATGGTATAGCCACTGGGGGCACTTGGTGGGAAGAAGGGATTCAGAGGAAAAGGAAGGATGTGGAGGGTTAGTACAATCACAACACAGTGTACACATATGAAACTGTCAGAAAATAAGGGAAAAATGTATGTCATAAGCTAGATCATCTTCCATACTATTTCAAGTTGCCAAATCTGATCCAGGGAAAACAATGCAAGTTTAGTGGCCAGAAAGCCAGAGTCCAAGGGAAAACAGGTGGCCCCTGGTTTCTCCAGGAAAGGTGAGGTCCCACTTGCGGGACCCACAACACAGGTCAGCTCAGCACTTGTTGCCTGGCAGTGTCACCCAGGGACAGTCATGGAGATCCTTAACTATCAAACTCCAGTCTTGTGTCCAGAGCTCTTTAAGAAGGACAGAGCAGTCTTTTTGTAACAGATAGGGACTATTACAGAGTTCCACAACTGGTCACACACCAAGAATAAGTGTCTGAGAGGGGCCTAGCCCTAAGTGGCACATCTACAGTGGAACCTCACACCTAAGGCTCACGGAACATAGCGGAACAGGAGGTGGAGAGAACACTAACGCATCTCTCAACGCTCACCAGGGAACCTTCCTCATGCAACAGAGGGACATTAACACAGAAAACTGGCCAAAGTGTAGAGAATAAGAGATCGCAGACAGCGTGTCCCCAGATCGGACTATATTAAACCTCACCCACCCATGGCTCAGGGACCACTGCAGAAGAGGGGGAGGAAGGAGTGTAAGAGAAGGGTCAGTGCATGAACATAAGGAAACAGACTCTCGCAGGCTCCAGTGGATGAACTTGCACTGAGGGACATCTGGGTCCACAAACTTGACTTGATAGGCCTTAACACAAATGACAGAATGCACAAAATCCAGTTAGGGGAGGATTTGGGGAAGGGGGTATGGCTAGGGGAGGGATATAAAGATAATCAATTAAGATATTTCATATAAAATCCACAAAAATTCAATTAGACATATACAAAAAAAAAAAAAAAAAAAAGCACAGAGCAGGACTTAAGAGAGTTCAGGGTAAGGGCTCTGGTATAGTTGTCAGCAGTGGGGACCATAGAAGTGTGGTACCTCAACATACCGAGAACACTGAGAAAACCCAGCCATCTTTGTGCCAGGACCAATCCTCTTCGGTAGCACACTGTGAAGATGGGCTTTCGGGTCTATAATGCCCACTCACTCACATGGTTGCAGTATGAGGAGCAGGATGTATGCAGAGCTTACAGAGTAATCAAATATTGGGCTTGGGATGCGGCTCAGTTGATAGAATGCTTGCCTAGCATGCATGAAGGCCTTGGTTTAAAATCCTCAGTGCTGAATAAACTGGGATGGTAACTCATGCCTGTTGTCCCAGTACTTGAGAAGTAGATGCAGGAGGATCCCAAGTTCAAGGCTATCCCTGGCTACATATAAAGTTGGAGGGCGGCCTGGGATCCATGAGCCATCGTCTCAAAACAGAACAACAACAAAAAGAAGTTATCTAGGATTTAACTGGAGAAAAAGTTTTGTAAAATAACTGAAAAATTTGATGTCTTTCTTTCAAATCAAAAATGCCCTTGGGCAAGAGAGATGGCTTAGCAGTTAAGAGTACTGGCTGTTCCTGCAGAGGACCCAGGTCTGGGTCCCAGCACCCACATGGCAGCTAACAACCATCCTAATTCCAGTTCCAGGGGATCTGACACTCTCTTCTGACCTCCATGGACATTGTATGATATGGGTGCACTAACACACATACAGGCAATACACCCATACACGTGAAACACACACACAGGCAGTACACCCATACACGTGAAACACACACAGGAAATACACCCATACACGTGAAACACACACACAGGAAATACACCCATACACGTGAAACACACAATAAACTTTTAATGCCCTTCTCTTTTCCCACTCTTCACTTTTATTTGTATTTTATGTGTACGTGCATGTGTGCATGCATGCACATGCTCCCATTGTGCAATGCCCACAGAGGTCAGAAGGCAACAGATCCCCTGGAACTGGAGTTTCGATCATCGGTCAGCTGCCATGTGGGTGCTGGGAATCAAACCTGGGTCTTCTGCAAGAGCAGCCAGGGCTCCCAACTGCTGAGCCATCTCTCCAGCCCCTTGTCGTTTGTTTTTTGTCAGGGTCTACCTAGTCACAGTCCACCTGGAAGTCACAATGTGAACCAGGGTGGCCTCGATCTCAGAGATCTCCTGCCTCTGCCTCCCATTCCCATTCTTTTCTAAGAGCTCCATCTGTGATGAAAATAGGCCAGGGTCTCCTTCCTTAAACAGCTGATGTGAGTATACAGTACCTGAGACCTTTCTGAAGGAAAAGGGCAGTGAAGTAATCACAGTACTGGCATCAGCACCTTGCCGTGCTCTCAGCCTCCCCGGCATCTGTATCCTTTCCATGCTGTGTGGACCACTTCCAGCACGCCTTTCCATGCGCTCTGCTGTGGTGTGTCATGATCTTACTACTAAGGTCAAACAGCTGCCAGCTGTCTTCTCAGTGCAGTGGACACAGAGGCGGCTCTGCAGTTGCTTCCCCAACCCCAAGCTGGTCAGGCAGAAGAGCGCCCAGGGCCGGAAGACCTCCCATGAAGGCTGCAAAACCCGAGCATTCAAAGAAGGTAGAACTACCGCCTGCATCAGGACTGAGGCAAACTAAGTCCAGCCACAGAGGAGGCAGAGAGCATGCGAGGACCTATTCACTGATACTAAAATGCAGACAGGTGGAGACGTAAGGTGTTAATTAGACATGCAGTGCACAGAGATGTATGTAGACCTACATGCTAGAGCATTGTGAAAACCTCATGTTACATAAATGACTCTCCATGGCCATGTTATATGACAAAAACTCCAAGCCTAGCTGGGTATCGTGGCGCACGCTTGTAGTCCCAGCACTTGGGAGGCAGAGGCAGGCAGATCTCTGTGAGTTCAAGGCCAGCCTGGTCTACATAGTGAGTTCCAGACCAGCTGGGGTTACAGGGAGGCCCTGTCTCAAAAACACCAAAAAAAAACAAAACAAAACAAAAAAAACCCCAAACCTCCAAGCCTACTCAGTGGGGCTGTTTTAAGCTACTTTATAAACTCTCTCTTCATTCCAGCCCACTTCCTCCTTTGGAAGTGTATTTTCTTAAAAACTCTCACGTTGCTTACTATAATCTGTGTGTCCTTGTCCAATCCCTTGTTTTGGTACAAGAACCTAGAACCCTCCAGAGTTGTTCACAGAACCCCAGTACCTGCCCCTACCACTGGCACTCACTGAATTCCAGAGGTGGAATGAGGCCTGCCCTGCACGTAGTGGGGCAGTGGTTCTGCTCTCTCCTCTAACTCTAGCAGTTAGAAAAATGCCACACCATAGATGGCACCCAACAAATTTTTTCAAGTTATCATACAAGCTGCTGCTTGTGAGGCCATTTACGTGGGCATTCTAAGCTCTTGTCTCTTTCCAGCCCACTTTCGAGATGGCTCACTTGAGCAAGACTCGTGGATAAAGGGGAAGGTCTCGTCACTGTCCATGACATTGGCTGGCTGACTACAAAGCCCCCACCCCACCCCGGGACAGGGCTTTCCACAAACAGCTTGCAGTGAGTCACAGGAATGACAGCTTGCTTACCTTGTGTTTGTGTGGTGCTGCACATGCACACTAGGATGACCACTTTTGATTTAGAAGAAACAGGAAGATGAGCTGGGTTTTCCCTCCTGATTTGGTTCAGGAACTCTCCAACAGGCTTCACCGTGCCTACAGAAGCAGGAGCAGGGGTAGTTGAGTGCCCTTTGCCCCATTTCTCACTTTGCTGTTGGATTAAGAGCAGTCTGTTCACATGCACTTCCAAGGTGAACCATTTTCCAGAAAGGTTCTCAGAAAGGAATACGTGTTCTGCTCCGAGGACAACTAAGAGTTGGGGAAGGAAGTTAGAAGGTGCACTCTCTGGGCACCGGCACAGCGCACCTGTTCTGTCCATCCATGGGTACAAACACCTTCCTATGCAGTACCAGCCATGGCTGGAGCCAAGGTACTAAGTTACATCGGCATAACTTGTTTATAAACATGAAGTGTTTATAAAAGTGTTTCTCCAAGTCTCTCTGAAAATTTACATTTTGCATTTCAAAGACGATGATACAGATCTTGAGTTCAGGAAACCGTGAAAACCAGCAGCTGTCAAGTTCCATGTGCAACCCCCAAAAGACTGAAGGAACTACTTTGAGCTACAATCCATTTCCTTATAAAAGCTTAATTTCTGTTTCTGCTAAACTGGATGCAAATTGTGTGACTTTCCAGTTGCCCAACACTTATGTCCAAAGAGAAATGTTGTTGACAAAAATTAATTGCATCTAACTTAGAATTTTGTAAGGCTTTTCAATTTCCAGCTTTGAGGTAGGTTAGGGAGACTTAAATGTGCCTCCCAATAGAAATGCTATGTTATATAGAAGATCTTTTTTTTACCTCTAGAGGTATCAGAGAGTAAGAGTCAGACCTCCAAGCCAAATGAACACTGTCCCCTAAGAGGCGGCAGGGGTGGGTGCTTCCTCGAGCCTTCCCAGTCACCCTGAAGACTGATGTCCACTTAGATGGCTGCCAACAAAGGGGAGGTAAAGACCAGCACAGCACAAATCAAAACCAGCGCTCCAGCACCGCACCAGCACAGCAGCACCGCACCAGCACCAGTTTAAGAATTAAAGACACAGGAATTCCATCTTTGTGACTGAACAAGAACTCTCCTGTTTGTTAAATTTGCCATGGAGAGAGGAGGGGAAATCACTCTCCTGAATCCATAATTGGACTGGAAAGCTGGCTCAGCAGGTAAAAGCACTTGCTGCACAAGCCCAAGGGAGTTTGACCCCTGGAACCCACATAAAGGTGGAAGGAGAGAACCCACTTTACAAAGTTGTCCTGACCTCTACACAGGCACCATCCCAAGCACACCCACACATACACACAAATGATAATTTTAAAAAAGAAATGCAGAACCACAGGAGTGCTGACTCTCCCAGGCATTTTCAACCTGAATCCATATGGGGGGGGGGGGAACAGGAGTGGGGAGGAGGAGGGGGAGGAGTGCTGTGTGAGTGTATCGCATGATCATATGCACACCTGCATCATGCAGTGCCCATGGAGGTCAGAAAAGGTTATCAGATCCCTTGGAACTGGAGTTATAAATGGCTGTTAGCTGCCATGCGGGTGCTGGGAATTGAACCTGGTCCTCTGAAGGAGCAGCCAGTGCTCTTAACTGCTGAGCCACCTCTCCAGCCCTTTAGTTCAATTTTTTAAAAGGGAAGTGGGGATGAGGGTGGAGCTCAGTGGTAGACGGCTTGCCTAGCATGCATGAGACCCTGGGTTCAATCCTTAGTCTGACTACTGTGAACTTCAGTTTTAACCAGGAACTACAGGCACTTACATTTTGTTTCTTCCGGGGTGTTGCAGGCAGCACTGCAGTATGGACAGAATACCATCTACATCCTGCAGGACGGCATAAGGAACTGCACAGTGAGCACCAGCCTCTGCTGTGCTGCTCTTCATCTGCAGTGCTGGGGCTGGAGAAAGCTCAAAGGCCCGTCAAGTCCCAGATCACGTGCTACCTTATAATCAACACTTGCCCAGCTCATGAATTTCCATAAAATACTCCATATACTTTACTGCAAAACTGTGTCCAAATCACAGGGCCACCAAAGACAACAGTGGTGTTCATTCAAGGGAATGTCCTTGACAGGAAACCTGCAGCATTCCTTAACAACTGCTTCATTCCTAGGTTGAGTTCCCTCAGGGTAGAACTTCTACAGAATCAATGTTACTGGGAAAACTAGACTCAAGACTAAACGGACTCTACAGAGGCACACCCTAATCCACAGGAAACGTGCCATTTACTGACCTTGCTTCAGAAAGAGTCAAGCCTGGTGTTCACAAGCCCTCCCATCACCAGCCAGCCTGCTGGTTTCTGCGGGTCCTCCACAGGAGGCAGCCAGTCCCACAGGATGAAGCCATGCCTTCCTTCAGCAGCATGCTCTCCAAGAGAGCACCTCTCTGCAACTCAAGTGGCTGCTCCAGCCGGCCCGGAAAGCTCTAGAGTCGGGCAAGGGGTTCCTGACAGAGCGTCACTAGTACCTCCCACTGTCCAGTTCGGTCAACTACCCTTGCCAAGCCACCTGAATCAACACTATGGCCATAGGTACAATCTTAACGTCTGACATTTCCAACAGACTAACCATCTACAAAGACAATCTCCCCTCCAGATGGGAGCATACAGATTAAGGACCAACACATCTTATTCAACTCATTTGCCTTTAGAAACTGCTTATCTCACAGCCCCCTCCTGGTGTGATCAACTGAAAATTCAAACTTCTTTCAAGGCAACCTAGTCATTTATTAAGTTACATGATTTCCCCAAATTGCCCGTTAAGTAGTCCAAATTCACAAATCCATCCATATTACCTCAATTATGGACTCAGGAACTGTAAGGTTTCTTCTTAGGAACTGGCTCTCAGGCCCAGAAATCTTTGGTTTTCATGAACTTCTCAAGAACTAGCCGAATTTCCCAGATGACAGTTTGGCCTCTATTTTATCACACAGTGTGAGTTACCTACATACCTTCAAAAGCTTCTTGAAGCTCTGGGATTACTTCTGATTCTGCCAACGTACAAGGGGAGACTCTGGTAGCTGCTTGTTTTTGCTATGTTTCACAACACATCACTCGAATTTATCCCACATTTCAAACCTAGACTTCAAGCCATCATACAGACCATCTTACCACTCCTAAATTACCTCAAAAGACACTAGTCATCTGTTGCAACTTGACAGGCCGCTGGCTAGAAAAGTGCTGGCTAGCAGATCCAATTTCTACTGCTAAAGTTAAGCTCATCTCCCTCCATTCAGACTAATTTACGGATACAGAAACACAGGCCGTATGGTTAATTAGAGCTCAGTGTGGAAGCCACCAGGGGAGACAGCAGAACATGCAAAGGAAGCAGTCTACCACCCAAAGTCCTGTGGGGGAAGAGGGCACAGTAGAGGGCAGAGGTCCCAGGGAACCACCAGGAAAGAACTCGAAAGCTCCTCCCCTTCCTCACCCATCAGAATCACAGAGAAGACAGGCTCAAAGACCAGCAGCTCCCACTGCCCAGCACAGCACATGGAAACTACCGCCCAGAGGACGTCACCTTTCAAATCAGTGCAGCTATACCAGAATTCACTCCATTTCAGTGCTCCCAACCTTGGTCAGGGAAGCTGCGTTCTGCAGGGGGCAGTGCTCAATGCAGGCTTGTAGTTGGTCAAGTGCTGAGGATAAGCAACTGTAAGTCTCTGACATGGAACACTTACATCAAGCCTACCAGAAGGGGGTGTATAGCTGGCCAGCAGGCAGGAAAGCGTGCTATGAAATGCTGTCTCTGGAGATGTTGTGGACACTGCATTTGGGGTGGCAATGGTTCCCCAGCCAGGATCAAGCATGTATGGAGGCGGGGCTTGGGCTCCACCCTAGCTGAGGTGCTGCTACCAACTGATGGCTGCCAGGGGAGGGGAAGTCAGTTTTCGGTGGTATGGCCTCTGGTAGGCTGTCCATGCTCAGGGGGATGGCTTCCCACCTGTGCGCCTGTGGCAGTGCTAACTGGACTTAGTGGGTCATAGAAAAAAGAGGAGACCAGGACTGGAGAGATGGTCAAAGGTTAAGAGTACTAGCTGCTCTTGCGGAAGACCAGGGATCGAATCCCAGCATCCACATGATGGCTAATAACCACCCGTAATTCTGGTTCCAGGGGAATCTGACACCCTCTTCTGAACTCCAAGGGCACTGCACAATAGAGGCATGCTTACACATATGCAGGCAATACACTCATACACATTTTTTTTTTTGAGACAGGGTCTCCCTGCAGCCCCAGCTGTCCTGGAACTCACTATGTAGACCAGGCTGGCCTGGAACTCACAGAAATCTGCCTGCCTCTGCCTCCCAAGTGCTGGGATTAAAGGTGTGCACCACCACGCCCAGCTCAAAGTATCTTTTTTAAAAAAAAAGAGGTTGTGGGGGCTGGAGAGATGGCTCAGTGGTTAAGAACACTGGCTGTTCTTGCAGAAGACCTGTGTTCGAATCCCAGCACCCACATGATGGCTAACTGGATCCATAACTCCAGTTCCAGGGGATCTGACCCCCTCTTCTGTCCTCCACAGGCACTGCACGACATGGGTGCACTTACCTACATGCAGGCAATACACGTGTACACAGAAAATAAAAATAATAATAAAATTTAAAAAAAAAAAGAGGCTGTGAAAGTGGAGGGGGACATGTCCGGGAGGTTCAAGGAAGAGTATGATCAAAATACACTGCATACATGTACGAATTGTTTGTCAGAGAGTAATATTCCTATAACAACAAAACAGTGTTCACAGTCAAAGACAGGTTCATAACCTAGCACTATAATTTTTATGTGGGTTATTTATTACTTTCCTTTCTTAGATTATCCCGAAGTACTTGTAGCAAAGAAAAATAAGACATGTACTTGGCACAGTGGCTGGCACACGGACCACTAAAAGCAAGTTGTTGGGGCTGGAGAGATGGCTCAGTGATTAGGAGCACCTATGGCTCTTGCAGATGACCAGTTTGGTTTCCAGCACAAACGCCGGCTGGCTCACAACTGCCTAGAACTCCAGCTCCAAGGGGATCTGGTCTCTGGCCACCACAGGCACCTATACTCATGTGCACAGACCCATACAGAGAAATACACAGAAAGTAGTAAAGTACATCTTTAAAAACACTAAGAAAGGGGCTGAAGAGATGGCTCAGCAGTTAAGAGCACTGGCTGCTCTTGCAAAGGACCCAGGTTCAATTCCCAGCACCCACATATATGGTGGCTAGCAACCGTCTGTAACTCCAGGTCCAGGAGATCCAACACGCTCTTCTGACCTCCTTGGGCACTGTATGACACAGGTGCACTTATAACATGCAGGTAATATATTCATACATGTAAAAATAATAAAATATTTAAAAACAAAAACAAAGAAAGCTGTTCTTCACTGTCTTCTCTGAACTAAATATCTTGACTGGCAGTTCCCTAGAACATCTTTGAAATTGAAGCATCCTTGTTTAACTTCCACTGATTGTGAATTGGGGAAGGAAGATACCCTGTGTTTGAAACAAACATCTAAACAAGGGCTTACTATCTCACCTGACTGTACTTACAGAATTTTCAAAAATATTTAGGCAAGTCAAATATAAACTGTTCCAAGGAAAGATCGATTCTGGCCTGCGCTCTGCATGCTGCTGAATGGCAGAATCTGGGTCCGTCACATTAGGTAAGCAATCCTGTAACCTGGGAATGTGTGGCTGAAGACTGAGCCTGTTTGAAATTCAGTAGGACTATCTCCTTCATAGTGAGCTCTTACGCTGTTAGTCTTGTGGAACATGCAGCCACACAAGGTCTCTTTTAAACCATCTTCCTGTTCATCAAGAGACTGCCCCATTCTGTCCTTAGAGTCTGTTTTTCAGTAAAGAAAGCTGTTGAGAAGTATTCCCTGGGCATGTACATGCTCTGTGCACAGAAAGGTTTCTTCTTGTTTGTAAGAGGATTGGTTCATTTTTGCTAAACTCACTAAACTGTAGTATCCTTGGCAGGTGGTATTAACTAACCCCAAACCAGAGTATATTACTATTACATCCAGACGTAATAAAGACGTTTAGCTAAGAGCAGATGGTTGAAACGGCATCCAAACAGAAAAATTTAAGAAATATTTTAACGAAAAGGTTAGCCTGATAGAAGTATCACATACCAGGGTGCTAAAACAGGAAACAGGCTTAACAGAAAATATCCCAACAGTGGAAATCTGCCGACTTAGGCAGACAACAGTCACTGACTTAAGTACCACTCTAGCCTGGCCCAATACACAAAGTACTCGTGGGGTAAAAATGCTTTTCTGACTGTTGCTAAGTGTGATGGCTAATCGTGTCAACTCGACTGGATTTAGAATCACGGAGTAGATCACTGGAGCACAACTCTGGCCCTGTGTAGGAGGGCATTTCCAGAGAGGTTTAACTGAGGAGCAAGACTCACCCAGATGTTAGTAGCACCCTGCTACAGGCTGGGGGCGGAACAGAATAAAAGGGCGAGGGAGAAAAGGATGCGCAAGTCCAGCTATTTTACATGGGACAGTATCTTTTCATTTCCACATTCTTAGTAGTTTACCTTTTAGTATTCCATTCTTACCAAGAAAATCAGGGAGGCATGTAATTCATATCACCTCTCTCCTCAAATCCTTTCACTTTCAAATGATTCAGAACAGCTGCAGAACTCATTTAAAATGTTACAAATAAAACTAATCGGGGAGGCTGGAGAGATGGCTCAGCAGTTAAGAACACTGGTTGTTCTTGCAGAAGACCTGAATTAGAATCCCAGCACCCATGTGGCAGCTAACAACTGTCTAACTCCAGTTCTAGGGGATCCTGTTGGGAAACCCTGCTGTTAGGGTTGTAGTCCTCCATGTCCAGATAGCTCTAAGGGGCTCGGCACCATATGGAAGGACTCCCCTTCTCAGCAGGGGGCCTCCTGCTCTCTTCCTGACTTACCTGGAAAGTGCCACCAAGCACAGATGCCTGACCTTATTTGGAACATGACCTTTGGCATAGTTACCAGGAGTAAAAACTATCCCCAGGTTTTTTTATATGATAATCAGGCATTGCCCAGTAGTCAGATGATAGGAGCCCACTGCCACATGTAAATAAAGCATACTATGAGCACCTATCAGCTGAGGCATTGGCTACTGCCTCCACACTATATTTTCCCCAGTTCTCCCAGTGAATAAACGGAGCTGTTTCACTGAGTCTGGAGCTGTTTGTATCACTGAACCTGCCTCCCCGGAAGGGCTTTCTTCCGTCAGTGCTCACTGGCCGTCCTGACTCCTCTTGTCGCTTCTGCTCCCTTTGTCCTGGTGGAACGGTGGCCAACAACCCACGAGGAGAGGGAGTGACCCCACAGGATCCGACAGCCTCTTCTGTCCTCTGCGGGCACTGCATGACATGGGTGCACTTACCTAAACACAGGCAATACGTGCATACACATAAAGTAAAGATAATAAATAAAATATTTTAAAAAAAGAAAAGAGAAGAAAATAATCAGGCCGGGCGTGGGGCACACACCTTTAATTCCAGCACTTGGGAGGCAGAGGCAGATGGATCTCTGTGAGTTCGAGGCCAGCCTGGTCTACATAGCAAGTTCTAGGTCAGCTGGGGCTACAGAGAGACCCTGTCTCAAAAAGACAAAAAGAAAACTAATCAGACCCAAAATCAGCAGCTCCCCTAAAAGAACTTATTTCAAAATACACAAGCTGCTAAATTTAGCTCCAAGTGGCTATCCAATACGTGTATTAAGACAATATATACTGACCATACAAAGCTGCCAATATTCAACTACAATGTACATATAAAGTGGTAATTTCATATGGTTCAATGTGATCTGCTCATTTAAGTCACTGAGAGACTGCAATCTCCCAAGTGTGAATTCAGATACTGCATTCTCCTGAACTACGTCAAATACTTTAAATCTATGCAATTATGGAAATTTCTAGAATTATTCACTTTGGCAACACCTCTATAACATGTCAGCATCTTGATGCTAGCTTCCCATGTGCATGCAATTATATTAAAGGTTTTAGCAGATGTGGCAGAAACCACAAAGCAAATTATTCAGTATCTCATACAATGATCTCGAATAAAATATAGACTGTTTTGGGGGCTGGAGAGATGGCTCCGGGGTTAAGAGCGCTGGTTGCTCTTGCAGAGGACCCGGGGGTTCCAATCCCAGCACCCACATGGCAGCTAACAAACGTTTATAACTCTAGGATTCAGGGGAATTCATCACCCTCTTCTGTACTCCTCGGGCCCTGCACAACACTGATGCCCTTACTTATATGCAGGCAATACACTCATACCCATAAAATAAAAATAATATTTTAAAAGAAAAGCACTCATTATGTATGATGTAGACCAGTAAGAGCTGTATCAAATACTACAAATCTCACCTGAATTCTGATCAAGTATTTTTAAATTTCTAAAGGTGGCTGTCGGCATAAAGTGAATGATACCTTTTTTTCTAAAGTAACACTCCAATACATTGCATTTCATATGTTTTAGTAGTTTTATTTGGCAAAGAGAAGCCTAAGAACTTTTTTAAAAAACATTTCCAGAGGGAACAC
>NW_008353364.1:0-728 GCF_000622305.1 Nannospalax galili | reverse complement strand
ACTTTTAAAAAATACTTTTACTTTTATTGTGTATGTGGGTGTATGTATTGCGTATGTATGTGTATGTATGTGTTTGTATGTGTATGTATTTTGTATGTGTGCATGTATTGTGTATGTGTTTGTACTGTGTGTATGTGTTTGCATGTGTATGTATGCGTTTGTATTGTGTATGTGTGTGTTTGCATGTGTGTGTGTATTGTGTATGTGTGTGTGTATGTATTGTGTATGTGTGTATGTGTGCATGTATTGTGTATGTATGTGTTCATAGTGTGTGTATTGTGTATGTATGTGTTTGCATGTGTATGTATTTATTTGCATGTGTATGTATGTATTGTGCATGTGTGTATGCATGTGTATGTGTGTATGCATGTGTATGTATGTGTATGCATGTTTGTATGTGTATGTATTATGTATGTGTGTTTGTACTGTGTGTGTATTGTGTATGTATGTGTTTGCATGTGTATGTATGTGTATGTATTGTGTATGTATGTATTTGTGTGTGTGTGCATTGTGTATGTGTGTATGTATGTGTGTGTGTACTGTGTATGTGTGTGTATGTATATGTGTGCATGTATTGTGTACGTATCGTGTATGTATTGTGTATATATGTGTTTGTACGTGTATGTATGTGTATGTATGTGTATGTATGTGTTTGTGCACACGCATGCCACAGTATATATGTGGAGGTTAGAGGACAACCTATGGGAGTTGGTTCTCACTTCCCACCA
>NW_008353363.1:0-1656 GCF_000622305.1 Nannospalax galili | reverse complement strand
TTACTTATTATTAATTTATAGTTTGTGTGTATGAGTGCTTTGCCTGTATATATGTAAGTGAACCCATGCATGCAATGCCCACAGAGGCCAGAGAGGGCATCAGATCCCTCGAAACTGGAATTATGGATGGTTGTGAGTCACCAGTTTGGTGGTAGGAACTGAACTTTTATCCTCTAGAGGAGCATTCAGTGCTCTTACCACTGAGTCATCTCTCCAGCCCTATAATATATTTTATTTTTTAAAGACTGTGGAAATTTTAAAGTTGTATTATATTTTATATTGTGAAATTAGCCTGAGATCTTTGGATAACCACAAAATAATAGGTTTAGATTAAGACTGATGTGTTTGTGTCTCAAGTTGACCTGGGGTCAATTGTGCTGGCTAGTTTTTGTCATTTTGATGCATACTAGAGTCACCTGGGAAGAAGGAACCACAATTGAGGAATTACCTTAATCACACTGACCTCTGGGCATGGCTTTTAGGCATTTTTAAAAAATTGTTAATTTGGGAGCCCTCCTTGCCTTGACTACCCCGGCCCCATTCGCCCTTCCATCTCCCCCACTGTTCTCTGCTCCTGGTTTGGGCCCTGCGCCATTCCTGGTCTTGGGTCCCCAGACACCTGGGAACTGGTGCTGCTTCCTGATCCTTTTCACCCAGGCCAGCTTGGTGCCTTCCTTGGGCTCCAGGAGCATTGCTTCTATGGGACCTGGCCCCACCCTCACCTCTCCCGGTTTCCTGGACCTGCACAACTGGCTAATTCTCCTGGCCCGCTCTCCTGCCTTGAGGCCTCTCTTGGGGTAAGTCCACTGCATAACCCTCCACGCCTTGACTCCGCCAGCTGCGCTCAACCTTCCATTTGCCCCGCTGTTCTCTACTCCAAGCTTGGGCCCTGTGCCATTCCTAGTCTTTTGGGGAGCCAGTTCTGCTTCCTGACCCTTTTCACCCGGACTGGCTTGGTGCCTTCCGTGGGCCCCAGGAGTACTGCCTCTGGAGCCGGCCCCGTCCTCACCTTTTTCTGCTTCCCTGGTCCTGAAACACCTGCCAGCCTCTTTCTGGGGCTGACAGCCTCTTTCTGGGGCTCCAAGGCTTACCATGCTTCTCCCTGATCCTTTGCATCCAGTACAACCCAGCTACTCAATCCACTCCCTGGGAAATCTTGGGGCTTCTTCCCACCCCATCTGCCTTTGCATCCCTGTGTGGCACGGCCATGGCCAGGATTTCAGGTCCGTCCAACATGCAAGTTCCCGAGGCCAAAATCATTCTTAGAAGATTCCAGACCTAAGGAGAAAGTCTGAAAACTTCTGACCCACATTGGAATTGGGCCTCTGCAGAACTCCTGAAGACAAAATCAATCCGGCCACAACAATATAAAATCAAAAGAGAGAACCAGAAGCTTAGATGAACCAGCTCTTCATACCCCAAAAGTAAACCACGAAGACACATAAAGTTCAAAAAAGAAGCAGAACTAAACTTAAAGGCCCGAGTATCACACAAGACTCAAAAACTACAAAAGAAATTCACATGTCAAAATCACAGAGAAAAAATAATAATATGAAAAACCAAAATAACATATCCCCACCAAATATCAGTAATCCTCTTCAGGAGCACAGTGAGAACCCCCTAAAGACAATGCAGGACATGGAACTCAAAAGAACA
>NW_008353362.1:0-218 GCF_000622305.1 Nannospalax galili | reverse complement strand
GAGCCATCTCTCCAGCCCAAGCTTCTGTATTTTCATACAATAGTTCTTAATGAAATCCAGAACCCCTCCACCATGTCTTCCCCGTCCCTTGACCAGACTTCATGTATTCTGCCATACATGCTAAGTCCCATCCAGTCAAGCATTTGTACCCAGATGTCCTTCAGTAAAAATTTGTCTGCTGGATTCTAGTCAGTAAATCTAGACATTATGTATAAAAC
>NW_008353361.1:0-250 GCF_000622305.1 Nannospalax galili | reverse complement strand
GTGTATGAGTGTATTGCCTGCATGCATGTGAGTGCACCCGTGTCATGCAACACTGTGGAGGTCAGAAGAGGGCTTCAGATTTCCCTGGAATTGGAGTTAAGGACAGTTCATAGCTGCCATGTGGGTGCTGGGAATCAAACCCAGGTCCTCTTCAAGAACAGTCAGTGCTCTTAACCACTGAGCCATCTCTCCAACCCCGGTTGTCTGTTTCTAAAGAGACAATCTGGCACATGGGCTTTGGTGTTTCCTT
>NW_008353360.1:0-321 GCF_000622305.1 Nannospalax galili | reverse complement strand
TCCTCAGTGGGCCCAACAATGCACCAATGTGTCTCCACATTACACAGTGTGACATCACAGTGCCCCAAATGTCATCACAGTGCTCCAATGGGCTATTACAATGTTTCATGTGTCACTACAATGCTCAGTGTGACATAACAATGCACCAATGTGTCATTAAAATGCACTCCTATGTGCCATCAAAATGCTCCAATATGACTTTAAAATGCTCCATTTTGATATCACAATCCTCAGTGTACAATAACAATACACCAATGAGTCATCGCAATATTCAATGTTCCTTCACAATTCCCCAAAGTGCCATATCAGTGCTACATTGTG
>NW_008353359.1:1511723-1521536 GCF_000622305.1 Nannospalax galili | reverse complement strand
TTTTTTTTTTAAATGATTTTTTTGTGTATTGTATACAGAACATCTTAATAAATCTTAATCATCTTTAACCCCCTTCCCGATTGACACCTTCCCATACCCCCCCCACCTGGAACTCATATACTCTGTCATTTCTGTTAGGGCTTGTCTTGTCAAGTTAGTTTCACAAGACATCCCTCAATGCGAGTTCATCCACTGGGGTCTAGACAGCCTATCAAGAGTTCCACCCTTTAAGAAGATCGGTCTTTCCTCACCCAGCAAAAATCAGCTGCCAGTAATTCTTCAACTAAGATTGGGGATTTCCACAGTTCTTTGCTAGGGTTTTGTCTGCTTGTGTTTGCACGGGTCTTGTGCATGCTGACACTATTGCTACAGGTTCATATGAGCATGGTCCCAGGAGCTTGGAGGACTCTATTTCCATATGGTCAAGCACCTCCTCCCTCTTCCCTAGCTCTTACAATCTTTCTGCCCCCTCTTCTGCAATAGTTGCTGAGCTTTGGGTGGGTAGAATTTAATATAGGAGACCTGTCCAAGAACCCATTCTCTGCAGACTCTTACTTTCTATGCTTTGACCATTTGTGACCTTTTGTGTTCTTGGTCCTCTGTTGCATGAGGGAGATTCATTGATGAAAATTGAGAAATGTATTAGTGCCCTCTTTACTCTTGCTTTATGTTCTGCAAGCCTTAGGTGTAGAGGTTGCAATGTAGATGTGACACATAGGCCTGGGCAGTTCACAGTGTTTGTGTGTGACCAGTTGTGGAACTCTGCAATAATCTTTGTCTGTTGCAAAAGAAACTTCTTTGATGAGTGGTGATTGGGATACTTGTCTGTATACATAAGGATTCATATTTTGTAAGTAGTAAGTAAGTATATTTGTCTAGTGATATGACAACCTTGGGTTTTTCCTAAGATCTAAGACCTCTCCAGCCATGTGCATTTGACTAGGTTTATAGTACCACACATGAGTTTCCTCTCATTGAATGGACTTTAAGGCCAATTATGTAGCTGCTTATTACCCTAATAGTGCTACCACTGTACCAATGTCATTTGATATGCTGGTCATTGATGTGGCTATTAGGCCTTGAAACTGGGTTGGACGATCAATTGATGTTCTCCCTTAGAAGGTTGGATAGTATCCTCCAAAGCTATGAGAGCTAGCCTTCAGGGAAGGTGGCTGCCATGTCAGTTCTAGCTATATTGCTCCAAATCCTACATCTGAAGTATGTCCTGTCTTCAGAAATAGGGTCTTACTTTCAAGTTCTTGAAGGCAATCAAGGACTGTGGCAATAGCCTGTGTAATTTTGGGAGTCTCTTGAAGTACCCTGGCCAATAACTCAAATGAAGTTTTTTCCTCTTTGGCACTATTTCTTGTTATGTAGCCTTCAGCTATACACATGGACTCATGTAGTGACACTGTAGGTATAATTTGTCAGTAGGTTTTTGGATTAGTATGATTCCGTCTGGTTTTTCACACTAGAGAGGTATTATTTATTGTTCCTCTCTCCCCCACCTAACCCTCCCTCCACATCCTCCCCATTTAAATTGTTCCCATTTTCTCCATTTCTTCCTTGATAATTCCAGTCTTCTATGCTCCCACCTCTCATGAGATCCTTCTTCTCCTTTATCCCCATAGTTCCTTGTATAATCCACCCTCTCGCCCTCCCAGGTAAAGTGAAAAAAGGAACCTGAGAGAGAACAGTAGGAGGCAGTACTAAGGGAGAATCTGGCTGTTCTTTCATGCCAGTGAAGCAAGACAGGAGTTCAGCCACAGCCATCCTGAGCTACTGGTGTCCTGTCCTTCTTTATGAAGTAGAACAGCAGAGCAGCCACTGCAGATAAGTGCTTCCTATGTAATAGCGCAACATGTCTCCTGTGACCATTCTAATTGGAAAAAGTCTACCTAATAAAGTGAGACCTAGTTTGGTTCAACATGACAGGCTGATCAATACAAAGCTACTTAAGATGTTGTCTGAGAAGGAATTAAAGGAAATACATGATTATTTTATTTTTTCAGTTCATTATTATTTTATGTGTATGAGTGTTTTCTTTCATGTATGTAAGTGCACTACATACATACAATATCTGTGGTGGGTAGAAGAGGGTGTCAAATACCTGGATTTATAGATGGGTGTAAGATACCATGTGAGCCCTGGGAACCAAACCTGGGGCTTCTGTAAGAGCAGCCAATGCTCATGATCACTGAGCTATCTCTCAAGCTCTGATTCTAAAAATATAATTGATTAACAAATTTTTCCAGGGCAGGAGAGATGGCTCAGTGGTTAAGAACACTGGCTGTTATTGCAGAAGACCAGGGCTTGAATCCCAGCACCCACATGGCAGTTGACAACTGTCCATAACTCCAGTTCCAGGAGATCCGACATCCTCTTCTGTTCTCTGTGGGCATTGCACCACACGGGTGCCTACATGCAGGCAATGCACATGTACACATAAAAATGATAAAATATTTTTAAAAAATATAATTTTTTTCTTTTGTATGTCACTCATTTATGACTTTCCTTTGCTAATGTGAGTGACTATTTACTTTTACTTATAACCTATTACATCTGTGAATTGTTTGGATGGGTTTTAAATTCGTTGTCCTAAAATGAAGAACAAATAACAATCTGAAGATGTAGGAAACGTAATAGTGGGAAATAAACGGTTGTTTATGGCTTTGACCACCTTTAATCATACTGTGGGGCTGTGTCAGCACTCACCCTGCCCTTTTGCTATGTGCTGATGGGTCCTAATTTGAAGTCATGATGTACTTCAAAGAAACAAGGCAAGTTCTGTACCACCTTTTAGTTAATTTCAGAAGACATTATTATGAAAAATTTGATCAACTTAACAGCTCCATCAACATAAATTTTGATTTTCCATTAATAGGCATTTTCCTGTTGGTAGAATTCTCAAAGTGAGAACACAGTGGGTGTTTTTATAGCTAAAGCTTAATTATGCTATTAGATCAACTCAAGCCGTCAGTCTTGAAGTATTTCCTTTGCTTCAATTCAGTTCCACTAGTTTTCTTAATAGCCTTCTTGAATTCATAAGATACTCTTGTTGGATGACATTGAGTCTGAACGAAAAACAGCACGAATTTTGACTATGAGTCCTTTCTTGGAAGCACAGCCTGCTGATAATTAACATTTCTAATTTGCTAATTTAGATTCTCACAAGGATAACACATTTAACAAAATACTGGCACCTTTGCACTCATTTGGTTTTTATTTCTAATAAATAAATCCACTTGTGTATTAGATTATTCTTTTTTGTTCTCTTATTTTCTAGCTTATCTCAAGTCAGTTAAGAATTTAACTAAAGAGGGTTCATTTATAGCTACCATTCTCAACCTTAGAATCTTCCTTCTTCCTTCTAGTTTTAGATTTCATAATACTGATGAAGTAAAATATTTGAAATTTTTGGTGAGGATATTTGTATATCTTCTAATATCTAGAATGCTAAACTTAAAATGCTTTATCATGGTGTAAGCTGTTTTTCAGCATGTAGCAAATGTTTTCTTTCAATGTGAATTTCATTTTAGAAACCCATTTAGGACTATTCTTGTCTATGTATGACTCTGGGCTTCAGATTACTCTATTTTAAATTCTTGTAGAACCTAGTTATGAGGAATGAACCTAGTTATTGTTCATTCTCAAAAATTGTAAAGACACCATATTCCATTTTCTAGTTTTCTCTTTCACTTTAGCTTAAATACATATTAAAAGTTTTTAAAAGAAGGGAATTACAAATTTAAACAGTGATGAGAATTCGCTACTGTGTAAGAAGAGGATTAGAACATGAGACATTACTATGACAAGGAAATGAACCCCAGAAACCAGCATCGTGACTATTTCCTATAAGTCTAAAAACTCATAATGAATGTCTGGAAGTTGTACATCTTGGCATTTGTCAAGATGAGTTTTTAAACTTACATATACAACAATTTAGTTTCCCATTCGCATTACTCCAGGGTTCACATCATCACTGCATGGCTACTTAGAAAAAAATCACCCTGTTTCTATCCACTGAATGGATTAGTAAGAAAATCCATCTGTTTGTTACAGGAAACTCATCTTATCCTTGAGGACAGGCACCACCTGAGGGTGGAAGGACTGAAACAAATCTTACAAGACCATGACTCTGAGAAGCAAGCAGGCATTGTGATTATAATATCTCATTCTACAAATTTCACATAAACAGCACTACTGGGCTTCAGACACAGAGGAGCCTCAACTTAGGAACAGTAGGTGACTAAAATACCATATACTCTGCAATAGACAAAACAACTGGACAAAGAATAAAGAGAGAAATACCTGAATTAGGTGATATCGTACATCAAATGGATCTCACAGACAACTACAGAATATTTCACCCAACCACCAAAGAATACACATTCTACTCAACAGCCTGTGGACATTTCTCTAAAATATACCACCTACAGAAGCACAAAAAAAATCTCAACAAATACAAGCAAAAGAAAGAAAAAAATTCCATGTATTCTATAGGACTACAGTGCAATAAAGCTTAAAATGAATAGCAAATGAAGCTCTAATAACTACAGAATCCCATGGCGATTAAACTCTGAATGATGAACTGATCAAAGAAATAATCAAGAAAGAAATAAAAATATTCCTGGCACATAAAAAGGAAAATGATAATACAACACAACACAACCTCTGAGAAACATTAAGAGCCATCCTAATCGGGAGGCTTACAGCCTCAACTACCTACATTAAAAAACTAGAAAGAACACAAACAAATGACTTAGTAATACAAAGGAACATTCTGGATAAAGAAGAACAAAACAAAGTCAAATTCAGCAGATGAAAAAATCAGAGCAGCAGAGGATGAAGTCAGTGCAGAAATCATTGACATAGAAATAAAGAACACAGTATGAACAATCAGTGACTATAAGAATTGGTTCTTTGGAAAAAATAAACAAGAGAGACAGAACCTTACCCCAGCTAACACAAGGAAAATAAGAAAGAGTAACGCCACATCAACAAAAACAGAGATGAAAGAGGAATCATCACAATAGAAACCAAAAAGATTCAGAGCACTACAAGGGAACAGAATAAAACACGTCCTCTGTTAAATTTGAAAATTTAAAGGAACTAGATGAATTTCTAAATTCAATGGAACCACCAAAGTTGAACCAGTAAGAGCTCGACAACTTAAAAGTTTCATAACAAATAGAGAAGTTGAAAGAGTAATGCAAAGCCTCCTGACTAGAAAAGCACAGACCCTGATAGAGTCACTGCAGAAGTTTACCAGACCATCAAAGAAGATCTACAACCATGACTACTTAAATTATTTCAAAAATTTTTAGCAAAAGGTGAACTCTCAAACTCCTTCTATGAGGTATTACTCTACTATTCAAATGAGGTAAAGACACAACAAAAAATAGAAAACTATAGGACCATAACCCTAATGAGCATACAGGAAAGATCCTCGACAAAATACTGGCAAATCTCAACAGAGACCCACATCAAAAAGTTCATCTACTGTGGTCAAGTTGGCCTTATTCCGGAGATGCAGGAATGGTTCAAATTACATATTCCAATGAACTTAATAGTTCATATAAATGAATTTAAGGTCAATAATCATACAATTATCTCATAGAAATCAAAAGGCCTTTCACGAAATCAGCCATACATTCATAATAAAAATTCTTGAGGAAATTGGAGTAGAAGGAACATTCCTTAACATAATTAAGGCCATACACCACAAACCCACAGTCAACATGATCCTAAATGAAGAAAAACTTGAAGCGTTTCCATGAAAATCAGGAACAAGACAAGGTTGTTCACCATGCCCACTCTTTTTCAATATGGCACTTCACACTATCTAGACCAATAAGGTATGAGAAGGATTGAAATGGATAGTAACTGTAAATTAAGAGGTCCCATTATCTCTATTTGAAAGTACTATACATAAGGCAGCCAAAATTTCCACCCTAAAAGTTCTAGCCAAGGTCAACACTTTCAGCAATGTGGCAATATACAAAAAATACAAAAATGAGTAACCTTTCTATGTCAATAACAAGCAATCACAGAAGAGTTTATGAAAACACACCCATTCACAGTAGACTCAAAAAAAATCTAGCAATAAACCTAAGCAAAGCCATTAAGGACTTGTACAATGAAAGTTTTATATCTTTGAAGAAAGACATTGAAGAAGTTACAAGAGATTGAAATACCTCTCATGCTGTTTAACTGGTAAAATTAATATTGTGAAAATGATCATACTACCAAAACAATTTATAGATTCATTGCAATTCTGATAAAAATTCCCATGACAATGGAACCACAAAAGACTATGGATAGTCAAAGCACTCCTAAATATATAAAGCAATGCTGGGGGAATTACCAAACCAGATCTCAAGTTATATTACAGAGTTGTAGTCATAAAAACAGCATGGTAGTGTCTGAAAAACAGACATGTATATCAATGGAACATTACTCAAACATGAGTACCCATAATTTCAGCCACCTGATATTTGACAAACGTGCTAAGAACACATAGTGGAGGGAAGATAGCTTCTTCAACAAATGGTGCTAGCAAAACTATCTTCAATAGTAGAATGAAATTGGTCCCATTGTCTGTAACCCTGCACAAACGTCAATTACAAATGGCTCAAAGACTGAAATGTGAAGTGTGAAATACTGAACTGTTAGAAGAAAACGCAGGAAGCACTCCTTAAGGTATAGGTGAAACGTGCTAAGAACACATAGTGGAGGGAAGATAGCTTCTTCAACAAATGGTAGTAGCAAAACTATCTTCACTAGTAGAATGAAATTGGTCCCATTGTCTGTAACCCTGCACAAATGTCAATTACAAATGGCTCAAAGATTGAAATGTGAAGTGTGAAATACTGAACTGTTAGAAGAAAACACAGGAAGCACTCCTTAAGGTATAGGTTTAGGAAAGGACTTTCTGAATTGGGGTTTATTTGCTCAGGAATTAAGTTCAACAACTGACAAATGGGACCTCATTAAACTAAAACCCTTCTGTACATCAAAGGAAGTGAGTGAAGAGGAAGTCCACAGAGTAGAAGAAAATATTCCCCAGCTACACATCTGTCAGAGGAGCAACAGCTAGAATATAAACAACAAAGAATCAGTAAAATAAATGACCCAGTAATCAAAGGGCCATGGATCTGAACAGAGTGATCTCAAAAAGGAGAAATAAAGTGATTGAGAAACACCTTAAAGAGTGTCTAACTCCTTTAATAATTAAGGAAGCACAATAAAATCTACTTTATTATTTCATCTGATTCCAGTAATAATGGTTAAAATCAAGAGAACAAACAGAACCAAATCCTGTCTAGGATGCTGGGAAAGGGAGACCCTCATTCATTAATGGTGGGACTGCAAACCACTATGGAAATCAGTGTGGAGAACTCAAAAAATTCTGCTCAACTCTCACCAGTTAAACTTCCTTATACAGAGTGTGATGCACACTGAAGGCCACAACTGACCAAGTTTTAGAGAATAAGAGACTGAAGAGTGTATGTCCCTGGATAGGACACCTGTAGGACACCTACCCAATATGTGCATGTATATAGCTGAAGGGTATATTAGAGAAAGCACAATGCCAAGTAGAAAAGCCTCCCTTCCATTTTTTTTCTGTCACAGAACATCAAGAATATCCCAAAATAACAGAAATTACTGCTCCAGCACTTGATTGCATCCCAGAAGTTGGAGGTTCTTTTTGCTGAAGACAGGACATTTTTCTGACACAGGACTTGGAGCAATCAAACTGGAAGTAACCTTCTTGAAGTTTACTCCTTAATGACTAGCTCTCAAATGTCAGAGGACACAATACAAGTTGCCAAGAGAAAAAAACAGTCAATCATCCTACACAGCTGTAATGCTAGTAAACACAATAAGGATTTTCCCAACTATCTCTATTGGTGCTGTAGTGGAACTTCTATCTTGGGGACAATCAACAGTTGTCTAATTAGACTTAAGGCCTGCTCAATGGGAGGGAATCTGTGATTGCTTAAATGAAAATGTCCTACATAGTCTCCAAGTATTTGGATATTGTGCCCCCAATTGATGGCACTGTTATGAGAGGTTTTAGGAGGTGGAGCCTTGTTGGAGGAAGCATGTCACAGGGGAGGACTATGAGATTTCTTGAGCTTTCCTAGATTTCCAGCCACACTATGCTTCCTGTGCCTTCTTGAGGCTGTGATCACTGGGCTTGGTTTTCTGTTCTGGCTACCTCTGTTGCCATGCCCCCCCTCCCCATTATAGACTCAAATCTCTATGGATTCATAAGCCAAATAAACTCTTCCTTCTATAAATTGCCATGGTCATGTATCTTTTCACAGAAATAGAAAAATAACTAATACAGAACTCATGTGTGTCACTGTAAACTAACCAAATATACATGATTGGAGAGGTTATAGATCCTCGAGATAATCCTGCTTTTGTCACATCCCTAGAACACGTAATTTCCTATAGTAGTCTAAATATTTATTCTTATATTTACAGACAATTGTACTGTTAAGAAAGCTTCTTTTCCAATAAATAAAGATTATTACAGAGTTCCACAACTGGTTAAACACAGAGAATAACTGTGAGAGGTCTAGCTCTAGTGACACACCGTCAATACAACCTATACATCCAAGGCTCAAGGAACATAGCAGAATAAGGGGCAGAAATAACATTCATGCATCTCTCATCTGACTAGCAAAGTTTCTTCAAGCTATGGATGTTGATTAACCAAGGAAGTCTCAATTGCCCAAAATACAAAGAGTAAGAGACCACAGGGTGCTCATCTCTGGGCAGGATGTCTGTATCAAACCTCTGTCACCCACAGGCCAGGAACCATCATAGAAAAGGCAGAAACATTATAGTAGACAGGATGATTGATGACCACAAGGAAATAGTTTTCCATGTGCCTAGCAGTTGCTCATATGAACTTACAACAATGGTGAGAGTGTGCACACGACCCATCCAAACGTCAACCAGACAAAAAGCCCAGAATAAGAAGTCCCAATTACAGCTGGGAAACTCAGAGCTTTGGATGACTACTGGGAGAGGGAAATCTGGTATTATTTAAGGGAGTGACACTTAATTGGATGAACAAGTACTAGTGAATGGACTCACACTGAGAGTCATTTGGTAACAGAAATGTGACTGGACAGTATTAACTTGTATGACAGAATTCATGAAGTGTGCTGGGGGCTATTGGGGAATGCAGATGGGTTGAAGGTCTAAATATGGTCAAGATATATTCAATGACATTCTCAAAAGTTCAATTAAAACATCAATTCTCTTGAGCCCAAAATTTAATTTAATTTAATTAATAACCACATGACTAGAAGAAGCATTTCATTAGAATAGCAGTAACATATTCAATAACAATTTCCAGAGAAAAGTTGCATCTCTTTCAAAATTGGCTGTAAATTTTTAGGTTCACAGTTGAATTAATACAGTTGTACTATACTGCATTCTGTATAAACCCTATGATTTCTCTTGAGCCCAAAATTTAATTTAATTTAATTAATAACCACATGACTAGAAGAAGCATTTCATTAGAATAGCAGTAACATATTCAATAACAATTTCCAGAGAAAAGTTGCATCTCTTTCAAAATTGGCTGTAAATTTTTAGGTTCACAGTTGAATTAATACAGTTGTACTATACTGCATTCTGTATAAACCCTATGATATAAAATTGAATGAGGTTTTAACTTTTAAAAAAGATCTCTATTTCATTTTAAAATAAACAGTTTCATACAGGCATGGTGGCACACGCCTTTAATCCCAGCACTTGGGAGGCAGAGGCAGGTGGATCTCTTTGAGT
>NW_008353359.1:1502918-1511446 GCF_000622305.1 Nannospalax galili | reverse complement strand
CAATGTTCTTGGCCCCTTTGTCAAATATCAGGTGGCTGAAATTGCATGTACTCATATTTGGGTCTTCAATTTTGTTTCATTGATCTACAGGTCTATTTTTGTGCCACTATCATGTGGTTTTTAAGAACACAGCTTTGTAATACAGTTTAAAATCTTTTAGTAATCTGCCTGGCATTGCCTTTAGTACACAGGATTGCCTTGTCTATCTGAGGTCCTTTGTACTTCCATATAAATCTTAGAATTTTTTTTCCAATTCTGTGAAGAATGTCATGGGGATTTTGAGTGGCATTTCATTGAATCTATAAATGGTTTTGGTAGGATGGTCATTTTCACAGTATTAATTCTTCCAATCCATGAGCATGGGAGGTCCTTCCATCTTCTGATGTCTTCCTCAACTTCTTTCTTTAAAGATTTAAATTTTTATTGTAGAGCTCTTTACTGTCTTTAGTCAGATTTCGTCCAACGTTTTTGTTTTGTTTTGTTTTTTCAGCTATTGTAAAGGGGAGCGTTTCCATGTGCTCTTTCTCTGATTGCTTGTTATTGGAATATAGAAAGGCTGCAGACTTTTGTAGATTAATTTTGAAACCTGCCACTTTACTGAAAGTATTAATCATTTCTAGTAGTTTTCTGGTGGGATTCTTACCATCTCTTATATATAATATCACCTGAAAAAAAGGATAATTTATCTCTCCTTTTCCAATTATTACTCTTTTAATTTCCTTCTCTTGTCTTATTGCTCTATCAGCAGTTTCACACACTATGTTAAAAGGGAGTAGAGATAGTGGACAGCCTTGTCTGGTTCCTGATTTCAATGGGAATGCTTCCAGTTTTTCTCCATTTAGAATGATGTTGGCTGTGGGTTTGTTATATATGGCTTTAATTATGTTGAGGTATGTTCCCTCCAGTCCAAGTCCCTCTAGGACTTTGAACATAAATGCATGTTGAATTTTGTCAAAGGTCTTCTCTGCATCTATTGAGATGACCATGTGATTCTTGTCTTTGAGTCCCTTTATAAGATTTATGACATTTATTGATTTATGTATATTTAACAATCCCTGCATCTCTGGAATAAATCAAACTTGATCATGGTGGATGATCTTTTTGATGTGTGCCTGTATGCGGTTTGCAAGTATTTTGTTGATAATTTTTGCATCTATGTTCATTAAAGATATGAGTTTATAGCTTTCTTTTTTGGTTGTATCTTTACCTGGCTTTGGTATTAGAGTGATGCTGGCTTCAGAGAAGGAATTTGGATATTCTCCCTCCATTCTGTCTTTTTGAATAAATTAAGAAGTATTGGAATTAGATCTTCTTTAAATGCCTGGTAGAATTCTTCTGTAAATCCATCTTCCCCTGGCCTTTTTTTAGTCAGGAAGTTTTGTATTACAGTTTCAATTTCCTTATGTGGTATGGGTCTGTTTAAGCTGTTGATCTCTTCTAGGTTTAGTTTTGGTGGTTCCCATGGTTTTAGATACCCATCCATTTCTTTTAGGTTTTCAAATTACTATCATAATAGATTTTTAATTTATTTCTTTATAATATTCTGGATCTTTTTGGTATCTGTTGTGATGTTTTCCCTTTCATCTCTAATTTTGTTGATTTGGAGGTGCTCTTTCTTTCTTTTGGCTAACTGGGCTAGTGGTCTATCTTGTTTATCTTTTCAAAGAACCAGCTCTTGGATTTGTTGATTCTTTGTATTGTTTTCTTTGTTTCAATTTCATTAATTTCTGCCCTGATTTTTGTTATTTCATCTTGTCTGCTGGGTTTGGGTTTCATTTGTTGTTCCTTTTCAAGGGGGTGGAGTTGCAATGTTAAGTCATTTATTTGTTTTCTTTCTGATTTTTTTTTTTTTTTTGTCTTTTTGAGACAGGGTCTCCCTGTAACCCCAGCTGTCTTGGAACTCACTATGTAGACCAAGCTGGCCTTGAACTCACAGAGATCTGCCTGCCTCTGCCTCCCAAGTGCTGGGATTAAAGGCCTCTGATTTTTTAATGTAGGTGCTTAGAGATATAAACTTCCCTCTAAGGACTGGTTTCAACATGTCCCAGTCATTTTGTTGTGTTGTATTGTCCTTTTCATTTAGTTCCAGGAATACTTTTATTTCTTTCTAAACCTCTCCTTTGAACCATTCATCATTCAGGGGTGTGTTGTTTAATCTCCATGTGTTCATGTAGTAAGTAGAGTTTCTTCCAGTGTTGATTTCAAGCGTTACTGCATTGGAGTCTGATAGAATGCGTGGAATTATTCCAATCATTTTGTATCTGTTGAGGCTTGTTTTGTGTCCCAGTATATGGTTAACTTTGGAGAAAGTTCCATGGGGGTGCTGAATAGAAAATATGTTCTTGGTACTTGGGTGGAATATTCGGTAGATGTCTGTTAGGCCCATTTGATGTATGGTATTGTTTAATTCAGATGTCTCTCTCTGTTAATTCTCTGTCCTGTTGGCCTATCTAATGGAGACAATGGAGTATTGAAGCCCCTTCCTATTACTGAGCTGGGATTAATCTGGATCTTAAAGTCCTGTAGTACTGTTTTTATGAAGTTGGGTGCACCAGAGTTTGGTGAATATGTGTTCATGATTGTAATATCTTCTTGGAAAATTGTTCCTTTGATCAGAAAGAAGTAGCTCTCTTTATCTCTTCTGAATAACTTTAGCTTAATGCCTATTTTGTCAGATATTAGACTTGCAATGCCTGTTTTTTTCTAAGTACCATTTGCTTTGTATGTTTTTTCTATCCTTTCACCTTAATGTAGTAGTGCTTGTCCTTGAAAGTGAGATGAGTTTCTTGCAGACAACAAAAAGATGGGTTTTGTTTCTTAATCCATTCAACTAGTCTGTGTCTTTTGACTGGGGAGTTCAGTCCATTGATATTTAAAATTATTAATGAAAGATGTGTATTGATTCCTGTCATTTTTATTTCCGTTCACATTCTTGGTGTAGCTGTGTATTTCCACAGTTATATATTCATTAAGTTTCTTTCTGTTACTCCTTGGGTATAATTGTTCTTTCTTCAGCTCTTTGTATTGCTTCAAGAACACTCTGAATGGCTGGTTTTGTGGACAGGAATTCTTTCAGCCTATTTATGCTATGGAAGATTTTTCTTTCCCCTTTGACTATAATAGACATTTTGTCTGGGTAAAGTAATCTGGGTTGGCGTCTGTGATCATTTAGAACTGGGAATACTTTGGTCTAAGCTCTTCTGACCTTCATAGTTTGAACTGAAAAGTCAGCTGTAATTCTGATGAGTTTTCCTTTGTATTTGACTTGTTTTTCTTTTGCAGCTTTCAGTATCTCTCTTTGCTCTGTACATTTAGTCTTTTTACTATGATGTGCTATGGAGAGTTTCTTTTCTAGTCCTGTCTATTTGGTGTTCTATATACTTCTTATATTTATATGGGCATGTCTTTCTCTAAGTTGCTAAATTTTTTTCTATAATCCTGTTGAAGATCTGGTTCATATCATTATCTTGAGATTCTTCTCCTTCCTGTATGCCTATGATTTGTAACTTTGGTCTTTTTATGCTGTCACACGATTTCTGCATATTCCTTTCTTGTGTTTTCTTAAATTTTTCATAATCTTTGCTTGAATGGTCTAATTCATCCACTCTGTCTTCCAGTCTTGATATTCTGTTTTCCATTTCATTCATCCTATTGGCAAAGCTTTCTCCTGTTGTTTCTAATTGGCTTACTGAGTGTTTCATTTCCTTCTTCATTTCGGCCTGAGTATTCTTCAATATTTCTAATTCTTATGAATGCATTCAGAAGTTTATTCCTATCTTCTTTCAGTTCTTTCATTTCTTTGTGTGTCTGTAAGTTCACAGAATTCTTTAAACATGTGTATAATTCTTCTTTCCATGTCCTGTGTTATCTCTAGGGGATTCTCACTGTACTCCTCTACAGGACTGCTGGTACTTGGTGGGGATATATTATTTAGGTTTTTCATGTTATTATTATTTGCTGTGATTTTGACATGTGGATTTCTTTTGTAGTTTCTGATTCTTGTGTGAGACTCAAGCCTTCCTTTGTTGAGTTTAGGTCTGCTTCTTTTTGTAAACTTTATGTGCCTTTGTGGTTTACTTATTGGGCTTGAAAAGCTGGTTGGTCTAGGCTTCAGGTTCTCTCTTTTGATTTTATATTGGAGGGGACAAATTGCTCTCACCTTGCTGCTCAGAGGCAAGTAGGATGAGGATCAGATGATCTCAGGCTTTCTCCTAAGGTCTGGATCCTTCCAGGAAAGATGCTGGCCTCAGGAATTTGGGGACTGAGCTGGCCTGGGAACAGGTCCCAGGAAAGATGCAGGGCCCAGGAAAGATGTTGGCCACCTAGGGATGCAAAGGGAGTTGGTGGTGGGCACAGACCCAGAGGGCTCCTGGAAACTACAGGGACGAGGTGGGTTGGTCTGGATGCAAGGGTTCAGGAAGCAGTGGGTATTTTGGGCCAAGAGGTCATTCCAGGGGTCTGGGGTGCCAAGACAAGAAATGTGCCAGTATACCTGCTAGGAGGAGACATAGGGTGGGTGAGCTGGAAGTGTGAATGAGGCTGAGGAATTCAAGGCACAGTGGGCACCCCCAAACTTACCCAGGAAAGTGCTGGCCCTAAGAAGCTGGGGACTGGGCCATCCGGAGATGGAAAGGGAGGTGGGGATGGGAAGAGGCTCTGTGGGCTCCTGGGGACCAGGAAAGCTGCTGGCCCCAGGAAGCTGGGGCACTGGGCCACCCAGGGATGCAAACGGCCAAAATTTTAACAATCCCTTGAATACTATTTTTTTAAGACAGAGTATGCAGACGTTGGTATTTTTACATCCTCTCCTTACACATCTTTCTGTAAATGGAGTTCAGACTACAAGAGTATGTTTCTTTCCTACTTTCCAAGACACTTCTGAATTGTAAGACCTTTTCTGATAATCCTCCTTTTCCATACATAACATGATGCTTTTCCTACCAATGGGGGGAAAGTGTTTGGAAAATCAACAAAATGCTTAATTACAGCTGATCCTTTGCATGTGTGGGACTGGGTAACTTGTATAACTCATGCCTAGAAATCTCTAAAATTTGTTTCAATTTTCTCAGGTGAGGATAGAATCTGGGAGACACAGTACATTGGCTGTGAAAGAAACAGAGGGTTGGGGCTGGAGAGTTGGGTCCATGATTAAGAGCACTAACTGCTCTTACAGAGGCCCCAAGTTTGATTGCCAGCGCCCACATGGCAGCTAACAATCATCTGTAACTCCAGTTCTGGTGCCTTCTTCTGACCTCCATGGACATCATATGACACGAATGCACTCAAACACATGCAGGCAATACACTCATACACACAAAATTAAAAATAAAAGAAACACAGGGACATGATGACAGGATTAGGATGGACCCTCTGAGGACAAGTTCTGAGAAGTGATCTACTCAAATAGAAGAAATAAAGCTTATTGAAACCAAAAACAGATAAATAGGACAATATATCATCGGTCTAGTCAATTTAACTGAGAAATGCAAATATGTTTCAAAATTTTCTAAGATAGGCTCTGGAGAGATGGCTCAGTGGTAAGGAGCACTGGGTGCTCTTGCAGAGGACCGGGGTTTGATGCCCTGTACCACATGGTGGCTAACAACTATCTGTAACTCCAGTTTCAGGGGAGCCAATGCCCTCTTCCACCCCCATGGGCACTGCATGACACAGGTGCACTTGCACACATGTAGACAATACACTCATACACATAAAATAACAAATGAAACATTTAAAAAATTTAAAGTGGATAAATGTTATTTAACACAAAATTAAATAGTCTTAATGATAAAGGAAAAGCCTGTGATGATGTACAGTATTGATTCATGATAAAGACACTCCATTAATATGGAGTAAGTGAATTTACCATACTCCATATCTGGCAAAATCATTAGTGGTGACAGCTTGAACCAGGGAGTAGAAGCTGCTTTCAACTTTGGTTTTCAGTGTTAAGCTGGAGACTGAAACTTTTGCAATATGGATGGGAGTTGAAATCAAACTTTTTAAAATAGAAGGAAGATAAAACACAATATCTACTGTAGATGTCATGATGATGCAAAAAACATTTGTGAACGAAATAGATATGCAGATTAGTAACTAAATTTATCAAGGCTTAGGGATCCGAGTTCAACCATAGTTTAAACTTGAGTAAGGAATGATTTCCAACTGAAATGTTAAAAGCACAAAGGATAAACATCCATGATCGATTGCAAAAAATATGTCAGCTAAGAAATGTGCAGTTACAAGGGAACTTCAAGATAGTTTTTGTCTTGTTTTGATTTGGATTTGAAACTGGGTCTCTTTTTGTAATCTAGGCTTCTCTCAAACTCCCAGTATTGTGTCTCAGTCTTTTAAAACACAGTCTTGGCCTCTGCACCTGGGTGAGAAGAAAGTTGTTGCTTTTTAAAATATATTCACTTTCATTTGTGTGTGTGTGTGTGTGTGTGTGTTTGTATGTCCGTGCGTGCCTGTGAAAGCCAGACAAGGGTGTCAGATGCCCATGGAATGGGACTTAAAGGCCATTGTGAGCCACCTGATACAGTTGCTAGAAACTGAACTCTGGTCCTTGCAAAATGAGCAAGTGAGCCATCTCACTTAACCCCTGAGCCATCTCTCCAGCCCCAAACTTTTTTTTTCCAATGCTGGGAATTGAACTTAGTGTCCTATACATACTAGGCAATGGGCTAATGAGATTGGAAAGTTTTCAAAGGATGGAGCACAAATGCCCCCAAAATGTATGAATAAGAGTTAAACATTCTTAGTAAGGAAAGGCAAATTAAAGCTTTGAAGGGATTCCATCTCATTTCAGTCTGAATCGCAGTCATGAAGAAAACAAATAACAACAAATGCTACTGTGTATTCAGGAAAAAGGAAATACATATATGCTACTGTCATGGTTCTTGTATTAGCACAGTTTGATATGGAAAAGAACTGATAGAATGAATCTATCTTCTCTATCATCTATCTACCATCTATCATCTATCTTCTATCTATCTATCTATTTATCTATCTTTCTATCTGTCTGTCTGTCTGTGTGCATGCGCACACATCATCTATCCATCATCTATCCCTCTATCCATCATCTATCTCTCTATCAATCATCTGTCATCTATCTACCTATCATCTATCTATCATCTCTCTGCCTATCATCTATCATCTATCTATCTTCTATCTATCTATCTATCTGTCTGTCTGTCTGTCTGTCTGTGTGCACGTGCACACATCATCTATAAATCATCTATCCATCATCTATCTCTCTATCAATCATCTATCTATCATCTATCTACCTATCATCTATCATCTCTCTACCTATCATCTATCTATCATCTATCTATCTATCTATCTATCTATCTATCATCTATCTATTAATCATCTAGTGGGGATTTATTAGATTGACTTACAGGATAGGGTCATGGTAGTCCAACAATGGCTGTTTCTGTCTGGAGCGGCTGAGACTCTTGTAATTGTTCAGTCCATGAGGCTGGTTATCTCAGCAGTTCCCATCTGGTGCTGAAGTCTAGGAGGATTCCTGGGGAGCTTCTGGTCTTCAGTCTGCATTAGAATCATGAAGAAGTTGGTACTAGTATTGGTGAAGTAATGCACAGCAGGAAGATAAATAAACTCACCATTGAGAGGAAGGCAAGCAGGCGAAGAGCTAAAGCCCCTTTCTGCCACCAGAGGATGCCACCCAAATTTGGGGTGGGTCAAGGCTTCAGATACTCTTACCACAGAAGTCCCTCATGTTTTAGTTGATTCCACATTCAGCCAAGTTGATAACCATGATTAGCCATCAAAGTACACAACAGCGTTTATTTATCGAAGCTCATAGTCTGTATTGCTAAATCAGTTTCAGTTAAAATTTTTTAGAATGTAATTCATGACACTTTAAAATATATGCATATTTCCACATTTTGCTAAAATCTACTCATCTTTCAAAAAGCATAAACCCAATGAAGCAAATCTTTTATGCTAGTTAATTTAAAAAATTATTTGCAGGGGCCAGAGAAATGGCACAATGTTTAAGAGGGCAACCTACCACCCACAAGGCCACACACCACCCACATGGCAGCTAACAATCATCCATATTTCCATTTCCAGGAGCACTGAAGCCCTCTTATGGCCATTGCATTCATATGGTGCATTTATATTCTGGCAAAACTTCATTCAAATAAAAATAGAAATAAATAAATAAAAATAATTTTTAATACATAAACGTATATTGTGTTAAAAAGTGATTGTATATTTCCTCTGAATAATCTTTTTCCATTGTATTTTCCTGGAGGCCTTTTGTTATATTATTTTACTTAATTTGTATGTGAATTTTATTCCTTCCTGTGTTAAGGAAGGAACCAATGGCACTGCCCATGCTGAACTACCACACAACAGTGAGTTACAGCCCCAGCCTGTTATAAGAGCCTTGAGCCCACATGCTTGTGTATCAATTTAAAGTACTTCATTTGTGAGTGCTTAAGAGCCCTGGCTGCTCCTCTGGAGGACCTGGGTTGGGAATCCCAGGACCCACACTGTGC
>NW_008353359.1:1493555-1502886 GCF_000622305.1 Nannospalax galili | reverse complement strand
GCACTCATGCACATAAAATAAAAATAATAAATAATATATTAAAAATACTTCATTTGTGTCTATGCAGACAAACATAGATAAGAAAATTTTTGTCTAAACGGAATTGTGTTTATTTTTGGTATGTTAAGACTTAATGTCTCTTTTTTGGGTATCTTCACTTTAATTATTTAATTATTTAAATTAGCCATGCTGGGTAGATGCTATTTTTTTCAGAAGTGGCTTCATTTTGCTTCTTTTTTTTTTTCAAAGCAAAAAATTAAAAGTTAAAGTTTGTAGTAGTTCATTTAGTAACAAAGGCAGCATGGATATTGGAACATTTCTATAGTGGCGTCTGTGAGCATGTACCCTCATGAAACTGCAACTACCTGAAAGAAATGATGGTCTTAGAGGTCACAGCATGATGAGCTGCTCCCCAATTACTAAAGAAAAGATGATGATGTCCTCAGCCCACCACTCATTTCACATTCAGCTCCTAATGCACCAGTATAGAAATATCAACGTTGTCATTTTTCAAGAGTTGTGACTCTTTAGCTGTTTAAGTAATTTGGCAAATACATCTTTCTTCAGTCTTTGGGGCCTTTCAGAGGCCAGATATCAAATCTTCATGAATATTGATGATCCAGGCAGGTCATGTTCTAAATGGTTTGTACTTCAAGCACAGAGACTCTTTTGCAAGGGAGCTCAGATTCTTGAGATTGTACTTTAGTCTCATATCCCTCTTACAAATCAAAGCCAGCCAATAAATGTGGAAATAAATATACAAAAAGATTGTTTTATTTATTTATGCTTCATTAAAAAAGTTTTATTAGTAATAGTACATTAATGAACTGAAAGACAGTGACAAGTTGTTGTCACAGATTTTAATTTACAATTTACAAACATCCACCAAAGCAATTAAATAGGAAATAAATATATTTACATTTTATATTTCTGATATTTCATTGCATTTTAATATGTATAAAATATATAACATTTATTATATTTTATTTATCTTCAAAAGTAAGTTATAATGTGTGAAGAAGTGACATAGTTTTAAAGTATTAAGGAAAAAATATAACATAAGCAGCAAATTTGGAGGTATGAACCAAGTGGTTTGTTAACGAGCGCTCATGAGCACAGCAATATCAACCATAGCAAAATGACTTCTTTACACTGGAACCTGGACACTTACCTTATAAAGTTAAGCACAAAGTTGTTCTTGTGCTGTTAAAGCATCTTCACACTGATTTCACACAGTAAAGTGAAGTGATTGTTCAATGCTTATTTTCTCAGTAACAAGCCATCTTCATTTAAGTCCAGCATTCAACATGTACAAAGCTGATTATACCATCTCTGTCACTGTAAATGTGGAACAAGTGGAGCCCTAAATGAATGTGCCCAGACAACACCTCTCGGCCTGCATGGGAGTGTTTTCTCTGCTCACCAACCCTGACTTGGCACTAATTACTTTTCTTCCTTCTGAATGACAGTTTCATGAGTGATGGATTTAAAATATAAGTTGGTTCATGTGTGAAATCTGGGCAAGAAATGACGAGTTGATTTTGCTGTCTTTAAAAATAAAGATGAATGATAACCTTTGGGTTATGCAAAATGTCACCTAATAAAGTGTCTTTGAGATAAATATTTGTTGCAACATAACAAATTCAAGATGTCCCTTCTTTTATATACTTTAGCATAAACATTTCCTTTTTTCTTTATCATAGAAAGACATCATTTTTATTAGCAACTTTCAAATGGTTTTAAACTGCCTTCTCTGACTGATATAACAATGATATTCCCATTTATGTTTGCACTGTGCACACTGTAATGAACCCTTTAATGATTTCTCTACCCTCCTACATACACACACGCACATATATGTGCACATACACACATACACAAAAGCACAGGAGGGTTTAACACATTAAAAATTCTTTTGCATTTTTAGTGCTCAAATTGCAGTTTGTTGAAAATATATATCTAAACCTAAGTCATATAAGAAACTGAATTTTGTATTTTGTTTCATTTCTAAGCTTTTTCATTTAAGTGACCCAAGTAATAGCATCACACATGGGTTAATCACATTGTAAAGAAAGCATTAAATATTAATTATTAAACTGGTGGAATCAAAATAGTATTTTTCCAACAGGGGATTGTGCGACTAATAGTGTTAAGTAGCAACTGATGCATGATGGTTTATTTTTAACCAATATTATAAAATAACAACAAGGATTTTGTAATACATTTCAGTTCAAGCAACAATTTGCAGGGTAATTTAAAGTATGCTCTGTATGGACAGGAAATATTTTCTTTGAATACAATTTGACCTCATTGTTCTACATTCATCTATATATGCACACATGAGGAGAGGAGGGAGCATGTTGGACACAAGTCACATATTACCATCTCTCATTCTCTGCCTTTGTTGTTGACACAGCATAAGTATTGTGGTATGTTTAATACAACAGAAGTTACTTATATTCTTTATATGTTTAAGTGGATACTTATAAAATCTATTTTTAAATGATTTTGTAAAACCTATGTACTTTTAAATTTTATCTTTTTATTTATTTATTCTTCTTTTAGATGACTGCTCCATTTCCCGTGGCCTGTCGACCAGATCGGCACACTCTGAATACGGGGCATGCTGAGCTACAGTGTGCTGAGAAGCTTGGGTGTCTCTCTCTTTACTCTTTCTCCTCAGTCTTAGAAATGACTTAAAGAACTCAGGTTTTGGTGTCTCCAAGTGTTACTATGACTCGTGTTTGATGTATATAGTAGTCCGTAACTTCAATGCAATATGCCAATTATAGGTATGTGTTCAACTTCATTGTCAAAGCAGAATATATTAAACCTTTATTAGCCACTTTTCTGGTTATTTTCGCAAGGTGTCTGAGATCCAGCTAAAGATTTCTTAGTCTTAATTGTGAACCTTCACATTTTTCTTTCAACTTAATATTTTTAAGCATTAAACTGATGCAAAATTAATAAGATTTCTAATGATGATAACAGAAACACTATTCAGTTATTTTACTTCAATGGATATCTGTCCTTTAAAAAATATTTTTATTTCATTCTTGAGTCTTGAGTATGCTTTTCCCGCTTAAGGAAAGAAACTGAACTACTTATTAGAAATTTGGTCATTTTAACAAGGATCAAGTAGTGTTCACCTGACATAGAAATTTGTGCCAATAAAAAATGGGCTTTCCTTCTAATTTTCCGATAAGCAGATGGCTGCTTAAAAGCAGATGTGGATGGAACTGTGGCGAACCACAGAGCATGGTTTAAGATTCCCACTCTGTGCAGCAAGCTAGTTCCTGCACTCAAACTTGGATTCATACTGCCAAGTTTATCATGTAGTTACCCCTTCACTTTCATAATCCTAAAACAAGATAGCCAAACGTCAATTGGCTACATCGCTTGGCATTACTTAATCACCCGACACTCTAAGATATGAGTTTTAGCTACTGTTTTCAAATCTTGCTTTATTCGCACATAAGACAACTCAGTTGAAAACTGTCATTTAGCTGGAACAAATAATAGGTCTGTGATGACACTCTTGGAATGTTTCAGTTCACGACTAAATAGAACAGGGTTACAAAGTCTTGATTCTTACACAGTATTTATTGGTTATTTTCATTGTAAAATCTTTTGGGATCTTTAAAATATGTGAAAGTTGAGTTTTTTAATAAATCTCAGGTGAAATACAAATGCATTTAAAAGGAATAACAGGACATTCTCAAATTTTTGTATCATTAATAATATATTTTTGGAGTATCTGGTTGACATTGGCATTTAACAAATCATTGCAGTGACAATGAACCCAAGGAAATGGTGTGTTTCCCACTGCATTTGCCATAGGTCAGTGGGATAATCCTTGTGAAGTTCTGTGGCTTGCTTTATCATCTGCTAAACATAATTGGAATGTCAATGTGGAACTGTGGAATGAGATTACGGGAAGAAACTCACATGTTTGAATTAAGGTGCATCCACATTTGTTGGCTTCCCGCATGTTCCTTACTGTCATTTTTTACCTCTTTGCACTCAAAATACAAGGACAAGGCATTAGTTCACGATCTGGCCCAATGTGGATCTGTCATACAAAATAATCTAAAGTAGAGAAATAGCCATTTAATTGGTATTTTTATTTATAGGTAGCTTACAATTTTTATGTTATTTACACACTTTACATTATTTGTTCTTTTGTCTCCATGTTTGGCAAGAGCTGTGTCTTGATGCAGATCCAAGGAGAGAGAACAGGCTGTCCTGTCTGTTTGGGCCTTCCAAGATACATCAGGACCTTCTTTGTCCTGCTGAAGTTTCGGTCTGAACCCCCTGCTGACTTGCTCACATAGTGGTTTCTCCCGGATCTCAATGATGAGTCTGCTCATCTGTGTCCCTAGGCCTGGTACCTGCCAGACAGAGCGCAGGAAGTCAAGCCAGGTGCTTTGCCTTGCTGGTAGTCGCAGAGCTGGAGGCAGCAGAGGCTGCAGCCTGACTGCCTAAGAACAGGGGGTCCAAACAAGCTACTTTGGCAGCAAAAAAAGAGTGAATGCAGTGAAGAACAGCAAATAAATTCGAGAATTCCAGCTCCTGGAAGGAGGAAAGAGATAGGTCAGAGGGGAGAGAGAATGTTCCTAACAAAACTGGAAACAAGCAGCCAATTTACATGCAATAAATTATCTTCAATAAAGAATATCTAATATATGGAAAAAAATTGCTTCTGGCATAGACATTCCTGGTCAGTAAGTCATGTCTTATGTATTACAGATTGACTTCCAAACAAGGTGGGCAAGAACAAGGTGGGTAAAACAAGGAAAGCAGTTTCAAGAATAATAAATACTGCCTAGATACATACTTAAAATTTACATTTAGTCTTGGTAATGTATGAGTAGATTATTGAGAGTAAATCAAAAGTGCATACATATGCTTCAAATGAGAAATGAATTGAGTTAAACTCTTATTGTATTCTAAATATAGATCCTTATATTTACAGACATGTATACCTGTCACCACTCACCAAAGAAGCTTCTTTTTGCTATAGATGGAGACTATGACAGACTTGCACAACTGGTCACACAGGGAAAATAAGTATCTGTGAGATGCCCAACCCTAAGTGGCACATTTACAGTGAAATCTCTACACCTAAGGCTCACAGAACATAGTGGAACAGGGGGTAGAGAGAATACTAATGCATCTCTCAACTCTCATCAGCAAATGTTCTTCATGCAACAGTGGGTGATTAACACTGAAGATAACAACTGATCAAAGTATAGAGAATAAGAGACTGCAAAGTGTGAGTCCCTGGATAGGACTCATATTAAACCTCACTCACAAGGGCTCAGAGACTATTAAGGAAGAAGTTGTGGAAAGGTTATATTAGTCAGCAGTGGTGGATAACCACTAGAAAACAGTATTTTTCAGGCTTCTGAGAACTAGCTCACACGAACTTGCAGCAAAGTTAACAGCATGTGCAAGACCCATGGAAACTCGATCAGACACAGACCTAACATAGATCTTGGGAAATGGGCTTGAGGCCCAAACCTTAGTTCTAAGATCACTGCTGGGTGAGGGAGAGATGGTCTTTTTTATGGCAGTGACACTAAACAGGGTCCGTTGAAATGAACTCACACAGAGGGACATCTGAGTACACAAGCTTGACTCAATAGCCCTTAACATATATAGCAGAATGCATGGAATCTGGCAGGTGGGCTATAGGGAGGTGCAGATTTGGGAGGTCTAAATATAACTAAGATGTATTGTATGAAATGCACAAAAATTCAGTAAAAATGTATATTCAAACATATTCTTCACTATTTTTCGAATGAATTACTATCTGCCTTGGAAAACTGAACTGCTGAAAACAATGACTATAAATGTTTATGGCACTAGAAGACAAATGAGTCACTTTCAAAAATAGCTCATAAGCTAATTATAATAATGATTTCTTGAATAATGATGCATATGCCATATTTACAAAATCAAATAGAAGTTAGCTAGAGTTCAGTGTTTCATTCTGGAGTTTTAGAAATATGTTCCATTTTACATACTTAGGGAAATTTTTATCCCACTTACCTCCTAATGGTAACCAAGTGATGGATCTTGCAATGATTTTGGATAAAGTTCTTTAAAACCAAAAATGCTATGGGAATAGCTGTGATATCTCAACATGCTACTGAGAATGAATTTTGAAAGATGATGCTATCAATATTTAGTATGAAAAATAAGCAATACTCTCAGAGACACATTTTAATTCCAAGAAGATTGAGGGATGATTAATAGATGCATGGTTTTAATGAAGTTAATAAGCAGATTCTCACCATTACCATAAGGATAACTTATAAACACTAAACCTCTAAAATCACTGACAAATTTGTTGTTAGTTCATTGCATTTTGTGATGAAGGATTACAATTATAACTGATTTACACAGCACTCTGAATATTTGCCATTTATGCCATGGGGTAGTAGAAATAAATAAAAGTAGCCAGCCTATTAAGACAGATTATAATATCTGCTATGTACTATGGGGCTATGTAATCAGAACAATGCACTGTAAGAGTGTTTTAACTAGGTATTGTCATAGGAACACAGTGGCACTCAACACATATTCACAGGTCTTTACAGCACCCAGGATTCAACTTGTGTCCTTAGTTCTTACACTCATTTAATATTTAATAGTCAGGCTCCTGGGGCTTCAAAAGAAGCCAAAATCAATCATTTAGCTACTCACATTTCCAAAAATTTTGGGGACCCCTGTTGTGTAAAGTAGCAGTCTCTCCATGTCCGGATAGCCCATGGGCTCGGCTTCATATGCAGAGACTCCTTTTATCAGCAGGGTGCCTTCCCGGCATCTTCCTGACTCATCTTTTGAAGTAGCCGTCACAGAAACATGGCCTCCGGCTCTGGAACTGCCAGGTTTTCCTGTGTGATTTTCAGGCAGTCTGACAGCCTGGCAGGGGAACTGCCAGCTTTTCCTGTGTGATTTTCAGGCAGTCTGGCAGCCTGGCAGGAGCCCACTTCCATATGTAAATAGGGCATCCCACAAAGTACCTATCAGCTAAGGCTTTTACCACTACCCCCACAGTGTAAAGTATCCTGGTTTTCCCTCAATAATCGGAGCTGGATCACCAAGACCTGGAGCCGAGCTGAGTCACTGAATAAAGGAGCTGTGCCACTGACTGAGCTGAGTTCTGTGTCTTACTGCCTACGACCCAGTCTCTCTGGAGAGGGCTGTCTCTTCATAAGCCAGGGACTCACAGAAACCCAGCTTTCGATGTCTCCGCACCTTCCCATGCCATCTGGCAGCTGACGGATCTCGTATCTCGAGGAAGTGCACGGTGGATTGGGACAGAACCCGACTGGGCCAGCCCCGGTAGCAGAGAGCCTCAACAACACAGAGAAGCAGGGACCCGCCAACAACGCGGAGAGCCAGGGACCCAAACAGCAGACGCGGCCGGTGGGACCGCCGCACTCCAGCGACGTGTGGGAGACCGGTGGCCCGCCCAGCAGCTGGCGCTCCGACATCCCCGCTCGCCCATACAAAAATGTTTCCACCAAAGAAAAATTTTTGTGATTTCTGTCATAATCACTTTGGGAATTTATTTTTAATGGTCCACTTCAAGGACACTAGCCACATGCTGTTTGTAAACTAGTCATTTCCTCTTGCCTTAACTCATCCTGAAAATCATTCTTTCACTCTGTTGTTCTGTTCAAAACCAGTTTATTCTTCAAGAAGGGATTGAATAAGTTCTTAATATTTTTGTCAACAATTTTATGTGCACCTGATTTGAAAAAAAGTGGAAAGTTTTGGAAAATGTATGATTTTTTTCAAGTGTTATGAGAAAATAAATTAACGGGGCTGGAGAGATGGCTCAGCGGTTAAGAGCACCAGCTGCTCCTACAGAGGACGCTGGTTCGATTCCAAGCACCCATATGGCAGCTGTAATTCCAGTTCCAGGGGATCTGACAACTTCTTTTGACCTCCTTAGACACTGCACAACACGGGTGCACTTACACACATGCAGGCAATACACTCATATACACATAAATAAAAAAATTTAAAAAAGCAAAGAACAACCAGGCGTGTCATTCACTTTGGGTCAGTAGAAGAATATTTTTCAATAAAACTGGGCAAAAATATTGCAACAACTTTCAAAAAATATTCCTACTACATATTTTTAACTTGAAATTTGCAATTTTGTATTCAAACTCCCTAAATATCTAAATGTCCAGGCATGTTAAAAGAGATTGTTTCCATTATCCAAACTACCTTTTAAATCATTTTCAAATAATTTGATTGATACATTACAATTCTTATATGTTAATCTTTGGGGGTGTCTGATGATAAGAGGAAACAGAAAATGAGAAGAGACAAGAGAAATAGATGGATTTGGGTTGGTGCAATTCGACATCACCTCGCCGTTCCTCTGCCTCTGTGGCTAGCTCTGACAATCAAGTCCATCCCCAGGGTGGCCATGATCACTCCTGCATGGACTTATGGAGGAGAGTTGCTAACTTTTAGCCATTTCGATTGCTTTCTAGACTTGATTTCCATCCAGCCAGAGGCACCAAGATGGCTTTACAAAGATGGAGACTGTTCCCTTGCTGCAAAGTATTTCTGATCTTCCTTAGCTTCAATAATCTTACTACAAAAAATCTAACTTCATATTTTAAGTATTCATTTGTTCAGGTAACATTCATCAAGAGAATCGGGTATGATGTTTCTTTTCTCTTTTTTTTGGTGAAAAGATATACCAGGAGACAAAATTGACAAGATTGAACTTTAGAAAGATAAGTAAAAAGCAAGGGATGCAATGGAGGCATTCGTAAGACTGTGGGGCAGAAATCCACAGGTAACATTCATCAAGAGAATCGGGTATGATGTTTCTTTTCTCTTTTTTTTTGGTGAAAAGATATACCAGGAGACAAAATAGACAAGATTGAACTTTAGAAAGATAAGTAAAAAGCGAGGGATGCAATGGAGGCATTCGTAAGACTGTCGGGCAGAAATCCACACTGGCATGTGGGCATAACTTGAGGGACTATATGGTGAATCATCTTGGTGCTTGTTGGAAAGTATTCCATGCAGGAGAGAGAGTTCCAAAGACCATGAGGTAGGGGTAAACTAAGATTGTTTGGACCACTGTGCATAGAACTAGTTTAATTTCTGAGTAGAAAATTATGCTAAAATAACAATAGAGTCCAGAACATGTCCCATGAATCCTTCATGGCTTGAATGATGTTGGAGGGTGTTTTTGAAAAAGATATGATAATGGCTAGAATTAAAACACTTAACAAAATGATCACCTAAATATGCTATCTAGAATGATTCCTGTGAGGGTGACACTGAA
>NW_008353359.1:1487170-1493155 GCF_000622305.1 Nannospalax galili | reverse complement strand
TCTCTCTCTCTCTCTCTCTCTTTCTCTCTCTCCTCTTTATTTATTGATCCACACAGCTAAAGTTAGTGAGTACGTTTGGTGTGATTTTTACTTTTTTAAATGTACTGAGGCTGGTTTTCTGACCTAAACTATTTTTCTATCTTGGATAATGTTCATTGTACATGTGAGGAAAATTCTTTTGCAATTTCATGGCAGATTAAAGAATATCTGAACATCTGGCTGGCTAATCATGCAGACAGGGACGTCTATAGATTTTTGCTTATGTGCCCAATTGTTCTATTACTCAGGTGAGGCATTGGAGTCCTGTACTAATCAGTTGTATTTTTCACTTTTTCAGTCAGTTCCATTTGAGGTTTTTCATTTATTTTGGAGCTGTAATATCATCAAAAGTTTATTGTTATATTTTGCATATGAAATGGTTTGAAACCGAAGTGCCCCCACACTTATGTTTTGAATGTTGTGTACTAAGTTCATGGAAGTTATTTGGGAAGCTTTAGAAATGGTAGGAGGTGGCCCAGCTGGAGAAAGCTCTCTGGCAGAGTCCTCAGGGCTCTCTCTCTACAGGGCAGCTTCTTGCCTTCCTTTCTGGCTGCTTCCTAACCTTGTACTAGATGCTTCCACCATGATGATACACTTCAAAATGTGTGGAGCCAAGCAGGCCCTAGGCTGAAGCCTCTAAATGCTTCTTCCCTTCAGTTGTTTCTGTAGGTGTTTTGACCACTAAAATGAATAGTTAACTGGTACAAACCCCCTGTGGATTTGTTCCTTTTTCAGAATTAAATCCCTTTGACTCTTGAAACCACAAAAGCCTTTATAGGAATTCAGTGTAGATATTCTGATATTCTTATCTCAAAAGTTTCTACATCCATTTCTACAAACTAATAATGTTTAACTGTGACGTTTGGACAGGCCTGACTTTCGGAATAAAGAGGTAATTGTATACATCCCAAGCAGTAGGTACCAGTGGATGCTCACTAGAGATCTGAAACTCCTCCTCTCAGCCAGGGAAAATGGGGAGCTCTTGTTTAGCATCAGGGTAAGCTGGGAATTCTTCCATCCTGGCAAGAGCAGTGTGGGATCTCCCTCACATTGATAAGCCACAGGGAACAGAGGCAGGCAATCCAGAACAGTTAAATAAATCCTGGAGCCTCTTACCAAACTGACCAAAATGTTTCTTTCTGCCCCATACGATGCAGCAAACCACTTATCATGTCAAGAAACTAAAGTTTTATACCAAATAGAACAATCAAATCACCAGTTGCCAACATTGAAATAACACATATTTTAGAGCTACCTGACAAATATTTTGACATCATCCTCACAAAACTGTTCCAGTGGGCATTTGGGAGTATGCTTGAAACAAATGAAAACTGGAAAGCCTGTAAAAGAAGACCCTCCCAAACAAATGGAAAGAGAAACAAAAAGCAAGCTTAGCAAAAAGAAACAGTTAAAAAAGATCAAACATTGTCCAGTGGGAGAAGGAGAGGAAGAGAAGACATAACCAGGCATAAGAGTGAAAAAGCAATGCGAATTGACCACCTAAATGAAAAGTATAAAACATCGAAGAAAGACATCACCTGTGACCACTGAGCTTATAGCAGAGTGTGCAACATTCACATTCTCAGACTCCTAACAGTGAGGGGCAACACCAAAAATCAAAGATTGGGAGATGTAGTAACTGAAATTTTACCAAGGGTGGCAGAACACTAAATCTCTTCAATACAAGATTCTGTGTGCAACGCAAGGAAGAAAACAGAAAGACAATATTTGCCACGACTCATTAGAATCACACTTCTGAAAAGTGAAGACAGCAAAGGAAACCTTCCCTAGAGGAGAACACGACTCAAAGGACAGAACCTCTCATCAGCCTCACTGAAGGGACAAAGGCTACCCAGCTGCTGAGAGGAAAGAGCTGTCAATCTTGAATTCCAGAACCAAAGAAACAACGCTTCAGAAATGAATCAAGACATTCTCAGAAAAAGGGAAAAACCAACCAACCAACCAAATAAATGTATCACTAGAAGACCAAATTCAAAAGAACAGCTCACAAAACAATGTAGAAAACAGTAATGGAAAGTTCCTTGGAACAACCTACAAAAAGGCAATAGCATGAAGCAGACACGGAAGAGACGACTTTACAGCTATGTTTAAATACTGAGAAAAATAGAAAACATCTTTAAATATTCACTATGAAGCAGTATGAAATACTACACAAATTTCAACATAATTACACTTATAAATATATCAACATTAATATCTGTATTTAAATCATAGCATACATTATAAAATGTAAAAGATGAAACAGGGAGTCTTCTATCTTCTGTGTTTGATTTGAGCTGATAGACTGCTGCACAAGACTGTGCTTATGTACTGCATACATTATTGTATCATTTCTAGAGAAACCAAGAAAGTTATATACAGTGGTATATTCAAAATCTCTACAGATAAAACAAAATATCTTTCTTTAAAATGTTTAATAAATCATTAAAGATAAAAACTAAAAGCAAAAGTTTAAAAGAATTAAAATTATATTGAATAAGAAAAGAGTTTAAATGTTCTAATTATATCAGGTATTACATTAGAATAAATTAAGTATATCAATCAATATAAGTCAAGTACATAAGTTTAAAAACATGGAGCAATTATATGCTATACAAAATCTTCAAATATAATTTTATTAAAATAAAATAAAAATGATATGAAACAAATTATGTGCATTTTAATGAAGAAATTGATGATTTATTATTTTAATGTTGCTGGCTCCAAAATTCTGTGGTTCTTGGCAAGAGTGCTGTTTGACAAAGTTCTAGCCAAAGGCCAATAACCACTGCTCTTTTGGTGGATATCCCTTCCCCGGTTACTCCTGGTTTTTGTAATTTGTATAACCTTTACTTCTTTAAGTATTCTGATAACCAACTCTGACGATGGAATGGGAAACTAAACCGGGGAAATCTCTGCCTTTAGCAGAATTATCATGTTACTGAAACAAAACGAAAGTAATAAGATAGACGACTTCTTCCTATGACTATGATCTCGTTCGGACCTGCATTTGTGACTAACAATGAGACTTGGTTTCCCCCAAAAGGAAAAGATAGCATGCAATAGATGCCCTGCTGCCTTTTACAGGAGTTTATGACTTTAACCCTAAACGAGGAACTGTTGAGACTAAAGCGGAAAAACTACTTGGCTTAGGCAAACTCCCTCTTGGATAGAAAGATTTGTTAGGTCAGTAAAAAGCTGGTGGTGCATGTCCGCTGAGGAAAAGTTGTCTATTCTTTTACAAAGACTAAAATCGATTCAAAAAGCTCTTAAAGATAAATGGCAACAAAATAATAAAGGATATCAAAATAGAGAAAATAATCATATGACTCAAAGAATACAAAATGTTCAGGAAGAAATAGCAAAAGGGAGAGGAAAAAGATAAATTGGAAAACTGGTTAGACAATAAATAAAACGAATCCCATTCCCATGAGAAAAGTAATTTTCTCAAATATACACACCAACCTGTAAATATTAAATTCAAATAATTAAAGGGCAAATGGGGACAGGCTGTCTTACACTTCTGTGGTAAAATAGAAACTGCGAGGCTATAAAGAAAACAGTGAAGACATTGCTTGGCTATGTTAAGAAAAGGTTAATCATTGAACTTTGTGCTTTCCTTTTACTGTGATTATTGAAAAATATTGTACACTGAGAAATATTGTGCAAACTCATGGTTTGATTTATGGTCTGATGTTTTACTGCTATTGTAAGCCTTCTAATTATAAATAAAGGTTGTAGAAGGCTGTTTTTTCAGAAGTAGAGAGAGAAGTAGAAAAAGAAAGAAGATTCGGGCTGACCTCTTCCGAGCGGGTTGGTCAACAGCCTCTACTAGAACTGCAATTGTGGCTTCTGGTATAGTCATTTCTACTGCCACAGTTACCTTCACCCCGTCAGGCCCCGGACTCTGCTGGAGCTGGACTCCGGCATAATATCAACTCAACTAGACTATTTTTTTGTTATTTTCACTTTTTAATAGAATTTTTGTGTACTTCACACAGAGCATCTCAATCAATCTTTATCATCTTTATACCTCCTTCTCCACTGCCACACTCCCAGAGTCCCCTCACTAGAATTCAAACATTCTGTCATTTGTCAGAGGGCCTACTGTGTCAAGTTAGTGCCCCCCAAACCTCCCTCACTGCAAGTTCATGTACTGAGTTCTAGTCAATAGTAACAAGGAAAATTAGACATACAGGTAGAAATGAAATAACAATAAAAGTGAATACCATGAAGAAAATGTAGCAATCTTAAATGACTGCACCAAAAATTTCACATGCAAATAATGTAAAATAAAAACTGATGGAATGAAAAAAAATTTTAATAACACTTCTTAATATAATAAACAAAAATCAGCAAGAATAGAGAGTTATTCAAGATCCAGTTCACAGACTGCATGCTGTTTGTGCTCTCCTATGGGACCATACTGTAAGAGATGATCTCATAAAGCATAACACTAAACTCAAGGAACATAAGACACCTGAAGTCATGGGTAGAACTTTATCTGACCACAGGAGAAACAGTAACAACAGAGAAATCATCTTCCAAGTAACATATCACAGAAACCTGCTTTAAAAATGTCTAAAAAAATACGTTAAACTGTAGGAAAATAAAAACCAGGTCCATGAAGAAATGCTGTGTGTGGACTGTGTCCTTGTGGTCATCTCCACTGCAAGCTTGTGTTTTAGAGATGATGAGCTTACCGGATGGGTAAGACTGTGGGCACACCTCAATGTTGATGATATGGTTTGAAAATCTGACACATTTCCTCAGGACATCATCTAGTTGTACCATTTGTTAGGATTCATCTAGATAATCTCTGCCTCTACATTGGAATGATTACTTAATATAATTATAGTTAGTTAAGGCAAATGTTACATTTGTCATTTCACAGGGTACCTTTTTGTTTTTCTTTTTGTCTTTGGGAGACAGTCTCCTTGAAGCCTCAGCTGCCTAGAACTCACTACTTAGTAAAGGTTGCCCTGGATCTCACAGAGATCCCTCTTGAGTGCTGGAATTAAAGGCATAGGCCCACTATGCCCAGCTTTTTAAAAATATTATATATTTTTTAATGCTCTGAAGGCTTTTATTTGGAAGCGATGATTCTTTCTATAAGAACAGAATACTGACTGAGCCTGTCAGAGCCTGAATGGCCCTAGAATGACTGTGTGCAGATTGCAGAAATGGCAAAATCTGCACATGCTACGTCCAAGGAAATTGAAGTCAAAAAAGAAGAGGACCCAATGACTCAGCCCTGGTCTGGTGCTGAAGGCCTGGAAACGGTTCAAGAGAGTTGCTGGTGTGAGGCCACACTCAGAGGTTTAAGAACCTGGAGTCTGATGTTCCTGGGTAGTAGAAGGAGAAAAACTGCACTAATGTAGGTGTCTCCCAATCCAAGGTGACAACTGATGTCAACCATTAGATCCGTGGCTGTGGTAGGCAGGCAGGTGGACTACTCAGAAGGGGTCGTTTCTGTTTAAAAACATGTACCCCCTTTCCATGCACAAAATCTTTCCTTCTGTCCCCAGCACCATGTGAACCAAGCATGGTGACGTATCAGGCATGTGACATAGGACCATCATCACAGCACTCAGGAGGTGGAGGCGAGATGATCTGAAGTTCACGGTCATCATCAACTACAGATTCTGGAAAAGAAAGACTATGATTTCTTAGATTTTTGTCATTTCCAGATAATTAGAATTTCGGAAGTCCTTATATGCCTGTTTGGAAGGCCAACCCACGTGAACTTGTGACTTTTTAAAATCCCTAAGCCATAGCGATTTGCAGAAGATATTTGAGGTCCACAAATACTAGTTAATTTACATTTCAGTGTTGGCCATTCTTGACTCATCCCAGCCTGCTGGGTTTATCTTCCCCTCTTCCTCTGTGTACATTACAGGCTACGAGGAGAAGAGAGTGCACTTCTCTGTGATTCGGTAATTGGTC
>NW_008353359.1:1486192-1486970 GCF_000622305.1 Nannospalax galili | reverse complement strand
AGCATTCAGAGGCTTAAATTAAAATAGGTAATGCCAATGTGTTATGTGACAACTCTAAACCAGAGGATACTGTTTCCATTTAAATTCATTCAACCAATTACTATTTTTTACATTGAAATTTAGCTTACCTTTTCTAAATTTATAATTCTTTCTTCATCATTATTATAATAATGCTAGTATTTCCTCATTGGAAGGCCATTATGCAGACCTCTGTCCTCCAATCTAAGTTACCACATATCCTGTTCTTATTCCAATTGGTAATTAGAAATAAATCTTGCAATAAAACAAGCTCATATCCATGTTAAATGCACACACATGGAGATACAAGTTGATGTCAATTTGGGGGTTCTAACTTATTTGTAGACTTCAGTTCATTTACAGCAGGATGCACCACCAAACACAAGTGTATGTGTGACCAGGACCTGGTAGTGAGAAAACGTGTATCTCTAAGCTTTGGAAACCTTTCAGGTTAGAAAGTTAGACACTGAAAACAGCAGATTGGACAAGGAGCTCATCTTTCACGTACACTTTGGAGAGGGAGATGCTGGAAGCTAAGCACTTGCCCAGCATCTGACTATTAAGATGTCTCATTTATAAGACCTCAGGTGACAGACAAGTTGCACAGATTATTGACCACTGTTTTCTAGAAGGCAAACTTCAATATACCATGAATTCTTCAGTGAGGATCCTTAATACACATTTGCAAAGTCTGAGCACCTACAGAGCTCCAGCCTTTATATATCGTATTTAAGAGTTATGTTCGAGGCACAGAACAGTT
>NW_008353359.1:1484022-1485475 GCF_000622305.1 Nannospalax galili | reverse complement strand
GAGGTGGAGGCGAGATGATCTGAAGTTCAGGGTCATCATCAACTACAGATTCTGGAAAAGAAAGACTATGATTTCTTAGATTTTTGTCATCACTTTTCCAGATAATTAGAATTTCGGAAGTCCTTATATGCCTGTTTGGAAGGCCAACCCACGTGAACTTGTGACTTTTTAAAATCCCTAAGCCATAGCGATTTGCAGAAGATATTTGAGGTCCACAAATACTAGTTAATTTACCTTTCAGTGTTGGCCATTCTTGACTCATCCCAGCCTGCTGGGTTTATCTTCCCCTCTTCCTCTGTGTACATTACAGGCTACGAGGAGAAGAGAGTGCACTTCTCTGTGATTCGGTAATTGGTCTATTATTTACCTTCAGTTCCTCACCTCCATTACCAGACTAGGTAAAGAAAAGTAAGAACTCACTAATTTCCAATCTGCACTAAACTGTTTGCTTTGAAAATCTCTTAAGTATTTTCAGGACCTCGATGTCATTACAATGCTTAATAGCATCTTCCTCATGTTTTCTTAATGGGAATAGAGATGGCTGTCTCTTCATACTATGCCACACCATCATTTTCATATGAATTATTTCCTGAAGGCAGATGTCAGCCAATGTCTGGACTGCAGGTCTATAAATTTGAAGGAGGCATGACTAAAGAAATTAAGAAAAGCACTTGGAGCATTCAGAGGCTTAAATTAAAATAGGTAATGCCAATGTGTTATGTGACAACTCTAAACCAGAGGATACTGTTTCCATTTAAATTCATTCAACCAATTACTATTTTTTACATTGAAATTTAGCTTACCTTTTCTAAATTTATAATTCTTTCTTCATCATTATTATAATAATGCTAGTATTTCCTCATTGGAAGGCCATTATGCAGACCTCTGTCCTCCAATCTAAGTTACCACATATCCTGTTCTTATTCCAATTGGTAATTAGAAATAAATCTTGCAATAAAGCAAGCTCATATCCATGTTAAATGCACACACATGGAGATACAAGTTGATGTCAATTTGGGGGTTCTAACTTATTTGTAGACTTCAGTTCATTTACAGCAGGATGCACCACCAAACACAAGTGTATGTGTGACCAGGACCTGGTAGTGAGAAAACGTGTATCTCTAAGCTTTGGAAACCTTTCAGGTTAGAAAGTTAGACACTGAAAACAGCAGATTGGACAAGGAGCTCATCTTTCACGTACACTTTGGAGAGGGAGATGCTGGAAGCTAAGCACTTGCCCAGCATCTGACTATTAAGATGTCTCATTTATAAGACCTCAGGTGACAGACAAGTTGCACAGATTATTGACCACTGTTTTCTAGAAGGCAAACTTCAATATACCATGAATTCTTCAGTGAGGATCCTTAATACACATTTGCAAAGTCTGAGCACCTACAGAGCTCCAGCCTTTATATATCGTATTTAAGAGTTATGTTCGAGGCACAGAACAGTT
>NW_008353359.1:1472752-1483158 GCF_000622305.1 Nannospalax galili | reverse complement strand
AGTTGCTAAGGGAGAAAAATACATCAATTGTCCAACTCAGCTGTAAGGCCTAATAAAACCACATGACTAGTACAGCAAACTCTATTGGTAAAGCAGTGGCAAATGTCACTGGGGAGTAATCAACAGGTATCTAATTGAATTTATATAAAGCCCACTCAATGGGAGGGAATTCATGTGTGGCACTATAAATATAGTCAAATGCACATGGCTGGCGAGATCATAACTCATAGCGAAAACTCTATCTTTGTCATCTCTAGAAATGAAATTTGCATTGTTATCTGGGGAGTAATCAACAGGTATCTAATTGAATTTATATAAAGCCCACTCAATGGGAGGGAATTCATGGGTGGCACTATAAATATAGTCAAATGCACATGGCTGGCGAGATCATAACTCATAGCGAAAACTCTATCTTTGTCATCTCTAGGCAAATGAAATTTCTTACTGTATGCTAAATATGAGTCCTTACATTTACAGACAAGTATATCATACATTCATCAAAGAAGCTTCTTTTTGCAACAGATGGAGGCTTTTACAGGGTTCTACAACTGATTATATACAGAGAATATATGTCCGAGGGATGCCAAACCCTAAGTCACAGATCTATAGTGGAACCTCAACACCCAAGGTCCATGAAACATTGCAGAACAGGAGGTAGTGAGAATGCTAATACATCCCTCAACTATCACCTGGGAAGCTTCCTCATACAACATGGTGCAATACACACAGAAGGCTACATCTGGCCAAGTTTTAGAGAATAGGAGACTGCAAAGTGTGTGTCCCTGGACAGGACTCCTATATTGAGACTCTCACACTCACGGCTCAGGGACCATTGCTGAAGAAGAAGTAGAAAGATTGTAAGAGCCAGGGTTGGTGCATGAGCAACATAAGAAACAGAGGCTTTCGGGCCTCTCGGAACTTCCTCACAGGAACTTCAACAATGGTGTCAGCATGCACAAGACTCATGTCAATCAAATCAGACAAAAACCCAGCATAGAACTGGGGAAATGGGCAGCAGGGCCCAACCCTAGTTGAGGAACTATTGGCAACTGAATACTGCTGGGTCAGGGAGAGTAGATCTTCTTTAAAGGAGAGATTCTAGATAGGCTGACTAGACTCCAGTGGATGAACTTGCACTGAGGACCATCTGGGTACAAATGTTTGACCAGATAGGACTTAATATATATGACAGAATGTATGAAATTTTGTGGGGATGGGCTACAGGGGGGGGTCAAGGAGGATGGGGGAGGGAGTCTAAATTTTATTAAGCTCTATTATACGAAATGCACAAAAACAATAAAAACATTTAAAAATGTAATACAAATCACAGATTACTAGAACTAATGAAAAACATGTTTATATAGAAAACATAGTTATGAACAACTCTACAAACTTTCTACTGATTTTCTATTAACATCTGTGTCAGTATCACACAGAGCATTGCATATATGAACTCTCAAAGTTCCCAAAGGAACAAAGTCAGATTTTGGTGAATTGTCAAAAACCTACATGAACTTCTTATTCTGAACCATTCTGCGTTCCTCTGGAAAAGTTGAGTGGCTTAATGAGGTTTGGAAAACAGATGTGAAATTTATTCAGCTTCTGAGTAATGAAGTGAGAATTTATGAGTTCATGCTTCCAGATGAAACAAATTATAGTAAGCTTCTGTATTATGACATTAGTGTTACATAGCTCAAAACAAAAACAAAGTTCTTATTCTTCCTATATAGACCTGCATCACTTTCTCTAAATATTTCTGAGATTTCTCAAAACAAAGACTTAAACACTATTCATAGATCTTACTTAATTCTACAGTACATTCTGTAACTCAAGTACTTGATGTACGCAAGCAAACTGTTTCATGAATTTTTCCAAATAACCTGCATTATAATGTATTTGGTCTTGAGAATGCACATAAAATTGTGTTTTATTTAAAACCACTTCCTCCTGAGGCCAGAATCTTTCCTGGGTATGTTCAACCATGCACACTGTGCCTTGACCCCCAAAATCTCATTCACCCTCCCAGCTCCCCCACCCTATCTCTCTTCCTGGCGTGAGCACTGATCCATTTCTTCTCTTGGCACCCCAGGCCTCTGGACTGCCCTCTTGGCCCAGACTTCCCACTGTTTCCAGAGCCTTTGCACCCAGACCAACCCAATAACTTGGTCTAGTCCCCTGAGGAACAGATCCTCAAACGACCTTAAGAATAAAATTAAATTGGTTTATTTGGGCCAACTCTATGGTCTTAAACACCCAAAAGGAAAATATAAACAAATATTAAAGTGAGCGGTATAATCCTTTTAGAGTCCATGTGAATAGCTAATGGCTACATAACACCACCAAACACCAACAGGAGATACCTTCTTTTGAGTTGTTGGCCAAGGTGGCCCAAAAGACTCCCAGACAGTAACTAGCATAGAACTGGGAAAATGAACAGCAGACCCCAATCTTATCTAAATGAATATTGGCAACTGATTGCTGCTAGATGAGGAAGAGCTGATCTTCCTAAAACAAGAGACTCTAGATAGGCTGACTAGACTCAGTGGATGCTAGCACTGAGGAATGGCTGGGAGAACTGACCACACAGTGGACAGTAGCAAGGATGACAGAGTACATGGGCTCCAGTGGGGTGGGGGAAGGCTATGGGAAGGTGCTATTCAGGATGAGGGTACAAGATAAAAAAGATTGTTTGGGATGTTCTGTATGGAATACACATAAAAAATCAATAAATAAAAAGAGTTATATTTGAGGAAAAAGCATAAAAATTTGCTTCATGTTAATTAGTAGATATGAAAAACATTACCATTGAAATCTGCTTGATGAATTTAAACCCATGCTTAGGTGCCAAGGATCCCAGAAAGTAACTGAATGTGACTAGTAATAATCAGATATACAGAGATTAGAGATGCATGTGCAAACATCTAAGTGCTATTGGCATTAAAAATGTGGTTTTCTGTATGAAACAGTATATTCTAAAATGAAATGGAGATTGTTTTCAAAGGTTAAAACCTCATTCAATTTTATATCTTATAGGGTTTATGCTGAGTACATTAATGATGGTTGGCCGTGGTGGCACATACCTTTAGTCCCAGCACTTGGAAGGCAGAGGCAGGTGGATCTCTGTGGGTTTAAGGCCAGCCTAGTCTACATAGTGAGTTCTGGGCCAGCTGGTGCTACAGGGAGACCCTGTCTCAAAAAAGTCCAAAAAAATGTATAACCATATTAATTTAACACCATGAACCTAAAAATTACAGCCAATTTTGAAACAGATGCATTTTTGCTCTGGAAACTGTTATTGACTATGTCAATGCTGTCGTAATGAAATGCTTCTACTAATTAGGTGGTTATTAAATAAATTTTAAAAATTGCATCCTGATTAAGAAAATATTGGATTCACCCTTTTTAAATAAAAAAAAAATTTTGACCTTTGCAATCAAGCCCATTTTCTAAAACACAATACAAATTGTTTAACCTTTCTCTCCACTAAGTTTTAATCTTTATTAAGAACAATTATTAGGATTGGTGTAGGGGTTCTAATCTCAGCAGTCTGCCAGGGAGTGCCAAGTTCTGGCCTCCCTCAGGCAGAGGGCCTGAGAATGCAGGGGAATGCCTGGGAGCCCTGGGATCCTGCTTCCACATGGTGGTGAGTTTCCCCTAATTGCCCCATACTCATCCTCTTACCTGGGATTTTGTGAGGCCATTCCCAAGGCCCCAGGGCATATATGGCTTTGATAGTCTAAGGCTGAGATTCTAAAGGACAGCCAGAGAGGGTGGGTTTCAACCTCCATTGTTGTAGTGGATCAGCAGACCACTAGAGAGTGCTGAGTTATGGCCTCCTCTCTGACCTGCCTCTGGCGTAGGGGCTGAGAACCTGAATTGGGCTTCTGTGAGTACTCCTGAAGCTATCAGTTCCTTCCAAATTAAACCTGAGAGAACCTGAACCCTATATGAACCAGCTTTGCATAACCAATAAAGAAAGAATCTAGGCACCCTGATAATACAAACAAAAGCATACTTCAACTTAATTCTCATATTAGAAGGATAAACAACAAAAAGAAATTCACATGCCAAAATCACAAAGAAAGAATAATAAAATGAAAAGCTAAAACACTATGTCCCCACCAAACTCCATCAATCCTGTAGAAGAGTTCTACATGGAGAACCCCCTAAAGATAATCCAGGACACTGAATTTAAAAGAACAATCATAAACCTGATCAAGGAATTCAATGAATTTACAGAACACATGACAAACAAATCAAAGAGCTAGAAGAGATAAACTTCTGAATGAATTCACAAAAGAGACAGAAACATTGAAGAAAACTCAGGCAGAAATGAAGAAGGAATTGCAAAACTTAATAAGGCAAATTGAAATGACAGGGGAAAGCCTCACCGCTAGGATGAATGAAATGGAAAACAGAATTATCAGCACTGGAGGATAAAGTTGAAGAATTGGACAACTCAAGCAAAAATTATGGAAAATTTTAAAAAACACAGGAATGGAATGCAAGAGATGTGGGACACCATGAAAACACCAAGTCCACAGATCACAGGAATAGGGTAATAAGAAGAATTTCAGGTTAATGGTTCTTAAACTGGATTGTAGAAGAGAATTTCCAGAAATTAAGGAAAGACGTCCCCATTGAACTACAAGAAGCACATAGAACACCAAATAAACAGGATCAGAAAAGTAACTCCCCATGACATACCATAGTAAAAACACTAAATGTATAGAACAAAGAGAGAATACTGAAAGCAGCAAAAGAAAAACAAGTCATATACAAAGGAAAGCCCATCAGAATTACAGCTGACTTATCAGTGCAAACTATGAAAGCCAGAAGAGCTTGGACCAAGGTATTTCCAGTTCTGTATGACAATAGATACCAGCCCAGAATACCTCAACCAGCAAAAATATCTTTTATAGTTGAGGGGAAAGGAGAATCTTCCATGACATGAATAGTATGAAAAAGTACATGTCCACAAAACCAGTCCTTCAAAAAATACTTGAAGCAATACAGAGAGCAGAAAGAGAAACAACTATACCCCAGGGCAACAAAAGAAAATAAAGGTATAATCTAGGAAACACAAAATTAGACAGAGAATATAAACAGCTATGACAGCAACCCAATACACATCTTTCAATAATAACCTTAAATATCAATGAACTGAACTCCACAGTCAAAAGATACAGGTTAAGTGAATGGATGAAGAAACAAAATCCATCTGTTTGCTGTCTGAAAGAAACCCATCTCACCTTCAAGGACAGGCATGACACTAATGTAAAAGGATGAAAAAGAATATTCTAAGCAAGTGGTATTAAGAAACAAGCAGGGGTTGCAATTCTAATATCTGACAAAATAGACATCAAAGAAAAACTAATCACAAGAGATAAGGAGGGTCACTTTATTCTGATTAAAGGAACAGTTAACCAAGAAGATAGTACAATTCTTAACATATATGCACCAAACTCTGGTGCACCCAAATTCATAAAAACAACACTACAGGAATTTAAGACACAGATTAACCCCAATGCAGTAATACTACAGGACATCAACACTGCACTGTCTCCATCAGGCAGGTCAACTGGACAGAATAAACAGAGAGATGTCTGAATTAAATGATACCATACATCAAATGGACCTAACAGACATCTTTTGAATAGTCCAACCAAGCAACAAAGAATACACTTTCTACTCAGCACCCCATGGAACTTTTTCAAAAATTGACTATATACTGGGCCACAAAACAAACCTCAAGAAATAAAATAAAAAAATGAAATAATCCAATGCATTCTATCAGAACACAATGGAATAAAGTTCAGAATCAACAGTGAACAAAGCCCTAGTTACTACATGTACTCATGGTGATTGAACAACACACTCTTAAACAATGAGTGGGGCAAAGGAGAAATTAAGAAAGAAATAAAAGAATTCCTGGAATTCAACAAAAAGGACAGTGCAGCACACCACAACCACTGGGACACAGTAAAAGCAGTCCTAAGAGGGAAGTTAATAGTTCTAAGGGCCTACATTTAAAAATTAGAAAGAGCCCAAATAAATGACCTAACTCTGCAACTCAAGACACTGGAAAGGCAAGAACAAATGAAATCTAAACCCAGCATAAGAGAAGAAATAACAAAAATCAGAGCAGAAATTAATGAAATAGAAATAAAACAATACAAAGAATCAATGGATCGAAGAACTGGTTCTTTGAAAAGCTGAACAAAATAGACAGATCCTTAGCCCAGTTAACCAAAAGAAATAAAGAGCAAATACAAATCAACAAAATCAGAGCTGAAAGGTCCAGACCATTATAAGGGAATATTTTCAAAACTATATGCTACTGAATCTGAAAATCTAAAATAAGTGGTTGGATATCTGAAATCATGGGAAGCATCAAAGTTAAACCAAAAAGAGATCAACAGTTTGAATAGGCCCATAACATATAAGGAAATTGAAGCAGTAATACAAAGTCTCCCAACTAGAAAAAGCCCAGGCCCAGGTGGATTTACAGCAGAATTCTACCACACATTTAAAGAAGACCTCCCACCAATATTGCTGAAAAATATTCAAAATGATAGAAACAGAGGGAGAACTCCCACATTCCTTTTATGAAGCCAGCATCACTCTAATACTCAAAGCAAGTAAAGACACAACCAAAAAAGAAAACTATAGACCCATATCCTTAATGAACACACATGCAAAAATTCTCAACAAAATACTTGCAAACTGCATACAGATACACACCAAGATCATTCACCTTGACCAAGCAGGCTTTATCCCAGATATGCAGGGCTGGTTCAATATACGTAAGTCAATAAACATCGCTAATCATATAAACGGACTCAAAGACAAAAACCACATTGTTATCTCAATAGATGCAGAAGAGGTTTTTGACAAAATTCAACATGCATTTCTATTCAAAACCCTAGAGGGAATTGGACTGGAGGCAACATACCTCAACATAATTAAAGTTATATATAACAAACCCACAGCCAACATCATTCTAAATGGAGAAAGACTGGAAGCATTCCCATTAAAATCAGGAATCAGACAAGGATGTCCACTATCTCCACTCCTTTTCAACATAGTGCTTGAAACTCTTCTAGAGCAATGAGAGGAGAAAGAAATTAAAGGACTACTAATTGGAAAAGAAGAGGTCAAACTATCACCTTTTGCAAATGATATGATCTTATATCTAAGAGATCCCACAAATTCCACCAGAAAAGTCCTACAACTGATTAACACTTTCAGAATACTGGCAGGTTATAAAAATCATCCTACAAAAATCAGGAGCCTTTCTATATACCAATAACAAGCAGTAGGAGAAAGAGTACAATGAAATGCTCTCATTCACAATAGCTACAAAAAAAAATCTTGGAATAAATCTGACCAAAGAAACCAAAGATCTCTACAATGACAATTTTAAAACATTAAAGAAAGAGATTAGGAAGACACCAGAATGAAGGACCTCCCATGCTCATGGATTGGAAGAATTAATACTGTGAAAATGACCATCTCACCAAAAGCAATATATAGATTCAATGTAATCCCAATCAAAATCCACATGACATACTTCACAGAATTAGAAAAAAAATTCTTAAATTCATATGGAAACACAAAAGACCCAGGATAGCCAAAGCAACCCTGAGAACCAGAGAAACACTGGGAGGTTACTATACCAGATCTTAAAGTATACTATAGTGCTATAGTCATAAAAACAGCATGGTACTGGCACAAAAATAGACACATAGATCAATGGAACATCATTGAAGACTCAGACACAAATACACACAATTTCAGCCACCTGATATTTGATGAAGGTGTTAAGAACACACAATGGAGTAAAGACAGCATCTTCAACAAATGATGCTGGCAAAACTGGATCTCCACCTGTAAAATCATGAAACTAGATCCTTATATTTCACCTTGCACAAAAGTCAGCTCCAAATGGATCAAAGACCTCAATGTGAAGCTGAAAACCCTGAAACTCCAGAAGAAAATATTGGCAGTAACTTACAGGATATAGGTGTAGGAAAGGATTTTCTAAATCAGACAGAAGTTGCTCAGAGATTAAGGTCAGCAATTAACACGTGGGACCTCATTAAAATAAAAAGCTTCTATACAGCAAAAGAAACAATCAAAAAAGTGAAGAGAAATCCCACAGAATAGGAAAAAGTCTTCACCAGTGACGCATCTGACAGAGGTTTAACATCCAGAATATATAAAGAACTCAAAAAACAAAGAATTGAGAAACCAAATGACCCAATGACAAGATGGGCTAAAGAGCTAAACAGAGAGTTCTCAAAGGAAGAAATAAAGGTGGCTAAGAAACATCTCAAAAATTGTTCAACATAGTAATTAGGGAAATTCAGATTGGCTAGGATCAAAAGAACAAATACCGAATGCTGGCAAGTATGTGAAGAATACTCATTCACTGCTGGTGGGATTGCAAACTCATGCAGCACCTAGGTGTCCCTCAATTGATGAGTGGATAATGAAAATGTGGTTCATATATACGATGGAGTTTTACTCAGCAGTAAAGAAAGAAGAAATCATGAAATTTGCAGGTAAATGGAGAAACTGTTATACTAAGTGAAGTAACACAGACTGAGAAAAAACAAACGACGTATGTTCTCCCTCATATGTGGATCCTAGCTTCAAATCCTTTTAAATTCCAGGTCCTTTTAATAAGATGATGCTCTACAGCAGTCCCTTCTTCATGAAATAACTACCATCATCCAGCTGAGAGCTGAGCCTGATTGCTAAACATTGTCACAATTGGGCTTGTTGATGGTTGTTCTCATTCATTAAAGGAGGGCCAAGCAGGGTCATTGGACCCTCACCTCCTTATCCAGTCACTCTTCACTGCCAACTGTGTAAAATTTTACCATAATCACACATGTCCTCCTGGATTTGGGGAGGGCTAAAGTATACAATCTGGGGAAGGCTGGGAAGAGAAGGCATGACCCATGCTGGGTAAAGGCTATCCAGTGTGTATACCCTCAGACCATACATACGCCTTAACCACCCCTTAGTTTTCTTGGTATGTAAGCTCAATAAATTCTTTGGTTCCCCACTAAAAGTTTAATCAAACATTGACTTGACATTAGAACCTTAAAAGGGAGTAAGCATTGCTTAGCATCCCCAGGAAAAGAAGTGTCAGAACAGATGGAAAATTTATTTGTTAATGCTTGTTTGTCTCATAATTATTTAAAAAAAAAGAAAATGAGAATGTAAAATATGTTAAAAGGATATAGGTATGGAGATAGTTTCCAAAATAGAAAAAAATGAGAAAGCCTAAGCAAGTGATGGAAGTCTGTTTTGGTCTGTTATGATATACAAAGGATAAGACAAAAATAATAAACACATAATTTAAAATTTCTATGGTCACAGTTTAGTCAACTGGTTTAAGGAAAAATATATGCATCTAGTCTAGGTTTATCTGAGAATATTTTTTTTTTACCCAAGCCTTATCTACATAGCCCATGCTAATTAAAAGTACCAGACTGGTAGAACTAACATTATTGGGTGTTTAACAGCCATAGTTTGAGGCCTATACTGTTTTCAGAGGGACTTAAATGACAGTTTTTGCCTCTTGCCCACCAAGGTCAACTAAGTTCCAGAAGACTATGGAACATCTTTCAAAATGTCCCGTTACTGTGGTGAGTCACCTGTCCTCTTGTTCAGGAAGGACATGGAGAACCCATAAGATGGACTTGAACCAGTGTCCAGTCTACAAAGAGGAGAGTCAACTCAGAGGAAACATCTCTTTCATGTTTCCAAGTGAAGCAAGACATGGTTGAACAAGATCTTAGACTTATCTTCACATAGATATAACTGGTAAAAGAAAGGAGCCAGGAGCTCCTCCCAAACCCATGAGACCCCTGAGGAACAGATCCTCAAATGACCTTAAGTGTAAAAATAAATAGATTTATTTGAGCCAACTGTATCATCTTAAACACCTAAAGAAAAGTATAATGAAAAGTAAAGTCATCAATTTATTTCTTTAAGAGTTCAAGGGATTACACTTCCCAAACATTAAGCTTAAGTTTATATGAAAAGTTATTTAGACAATTATTTCTCATTGATGATTTTGTTCCTAACCAGAAAGTGCTGCTCAGATGTAAGACCTCAAATCTTGGTCTCCTATACTGTACTGCCCACCTGTAGCTAAGGGAAACAACCAGCTATTATTCTAAAATGATGGATAAATTTGTTTTCTTCCCCTATCTAGAAGCCTTTGAGAGGGAAGTGACACTGATTCTAACCACTCCAACAGCTATCAAAATACCTGAAAGCGAATCCTGAACCCATCATTCTTGTGTCCAATCTTGGCAGACAAAAGAAAAATGAGGAAGAACCCAATAGAGGAATGCTTTTGGAAGCCCTTGTCAAGAAATTCCAAT
>NW_008353359.1:1469585-1470149 GCF_000622305.1 Nannospalax galili | reverse complement strand
GGAAGATGTGATAAGAACAGGAGATAAGAATTGGCTAGGCAGTTAGGGTAAAAAGACCATAAAGAACAGTAGCCAGTTTAAAATGTCCTTGGGCCTCTTAGCAGCATACTCTGTTCCAAAGGCCAAAAATGTCACAAAATTATTTGGGAGCTTGTATCTAATCCTTAAAAGATTTTAGGGGATGGTGCTGGAAAGATAGCTCAGTGGTTAAGAACACTGGTTGTTCTTGAGGAAGACCTAGGTTCGAGTCCCAGCACCGACATGGCAGCTAACAACTGTCCATAACTCCAGTTCCAAGGAATGCTATGGCTTCTTCTATCCTCCGCGAGCATTGCATGACATGGGTGCACTTACCTACATGCAATACACTCATACTCATAAAATAAAAATAACAAATAAATCTTAAAAAAAAAGATTTTAGGGTTACCTCTTTAGAGGCGGGGGAATGTTAGAATAGCCAAAAGCCCCATAAGAATAAATAAATAAATCAAAGAAGAAGAAAGAGTTCATGAAGTTATCAGAAAAAAGTGATGGGGAGATATGGGAGGAGTTGGAGAGGAGGGA
>NW_008353359.1:1466880-1468551 GCF_000622305.1 Nannospalax galili | reverse complement strand
CCAACCTGCTTCCCCCTCCCTGATTCCACACCCTAAAGCCCCCATATGTAAAGTCCCAGCTCACAACCCGTGGGCGGACATCTTTCCCTTTGGGGACATCCTTCTCTTCCCTTCCCTTTCCCTTCCCTTCCCTGACATCTTTCCCTCCACCGACATCTTTCCCTTTCCCAAGGGAAAGCTGCCCCGTGCGAAATAAATCTGTATCCCGCTGAGAATTCCATCTGTGCCTCGGTGCCTTCCTCCATCCACCCGCTCGCTCCCGCACATTCTCTACTTATCAATACGCTGTATGAAATTCTCAATAAATTATTTATTTTAAAAAATGAACAATTATTACTTCACAAATAAAGCATATTATTATTACTGTAATGCCCCCCCCTCCAAGACATGTACTGAAATTTAATTGTTGCTGTGATGGAAGTAGTTAAGTCTTGAAGGACTTGCTCATAAGTGAATTAACAGTGTTGAGCATTTCCTGGTTAGGGAAATCCCTCACCCTCTCTGTGTTCCTCCCTTCTTCCCCTCTTCTCCTTCCTCTTCTCCTCCATCTCATCCTCCCCTCTCCAGTACTCGCTCGAAATCACACCAGTGTGTGGGAGGTTCCGCCCTGCCTTTGACTACAAGACGCTGTGGTCACTGGCAGGGACACGCACAACTCGTATCCCCCCCCCCAGTGATTGCAGGACGCTACCCTGGGGTTTGGGAATTCAACTCGAATCAGCAATACAAGAAAAAGGACACTTTTGTTTTGTTGCCTGATTCTTCTCGTTCTCATTTTTACGTGACCTAAGCCAAACCTTTCTCTTCCTGCTTTCTCTCTCTCCCACTCTCCCTCTTTCTTTCTCTCCCTCTCTCTCTCTCTGTAAGCTTACTCCCTCCTGCTCTGACTTCTGACTCCACCTCTGTACCCTCAGGGCAAAAGATCATCTTTGTTCCCCCACCCACCAGCTGAGATTTTTAACTCTTCAGATTTGGAAAACTTCTGAAAGCATAACGGCAAGCAGTCTGAACTACCCTACATCCATGCCTTTCTTGACCTCCATGCTAATCCCTCCCTCTGTGTCAAATGTTCTTCCCACCAGGTCCTCCTGGCTAAGGCAGTGTCACCAGGTCCTGAAACTCCAGGGGCCTCTGTCACTCTCCTTCCTCCCTACCCCTCTGACTCTGCTTTTGATTCTTCCATATCTGATAACCTGCCCCCTATCAGAAACCAGCCCCAAGACCCCCCTGATCCCGAGCCTGAGGCACAACCAAGTCCTGCCTTCCCATCACTATACCCTCCCTTGCCTTCCAGTCCAGGGGCCAGCCCAACTCCCCTCCCTTCTCCACCTCAAATTCCCTCTCTGCAATCTTCCCCCTCCCTTCCTCAGCATCCTGAGTCTGACACTCACTCTCTTAATTCCCCTTTATTCAAGGAAATCCAAAATCTTAAACACCTCATTACCAAATACTCCCTAGTCTCCCCAAGTCTGACTTCTACCTCAAATACCCCATTTACCCCTTCTGTATCTGCTTCTACTTCAATTCCAGACCCTGCCTCAGACACCCCTGCCCCTACATCCTCTCATGGACAGGACACCCCTCCCATCTCTCCCACTTCAGCTTCCTCCCAGGACTCCCCTTCTCCTCTTCTGCTTCCTCCCAACCCCTCTCCCGTGTCAACCCATACCC
>NW_008353359.1:1457366-1463051 GCF_000622305.1 Nannospalax galili | reverse complement strand
GCCATTGCCAACAGTGCTGGTTGTACACTGGAAGCAGACGGTAAAACCCTATTGCTGATGTGAGTGCCGAAGAGGGAGAAATCAAGCTTGAACTATGTTGGAAACTCTGTCACTTGATGGGTGGCTTTCATAGTGCCATAACTATCCCCCATAATTCTGCTCACTGATGGACCCTGCAGGCTGCACTATCAACACGCCAAACAAGATGTTCCAGCTGGAGCAATAATGGCAAGTCTTGTGTATGTACAACAAACAAATTTTTGATTGGATATAATGCCTGCTCCTAGGGGTAGAACACACATCTGATTCTGTAGACCAGGCCAACCCCCTGTGGGAGGGGAGAACATAGGCCCCAGTGGGAAGTCACTGCAATTGTTCTGTTAGAAGGAAATGAGGCACCTGCTACAGTACCATCCAAACGTTTGTGTTTATACCCATAGGTTAAGCTATTGTAACAGCCACTGTTTCCATAGTCTTCTCTCTTCCTGTTTGTGTTTTGATAGCAGATGGAATCCCACTGATATGGGCCAACAGCCGATGAAAACAGATGATGCAAAGAACTGGAAGTTCAGTGCCTTGTCGCAAAGGGAGAAAGATCATCCCATACCTATTGCCCTCTCCAAGGCTCAGGGATGTTTGCAGAAAAGATTGGTAGAATGAATATAAGAGCTGGAGGAAGGGGTAGAGTCTTAACTGGAATTGTACTCCAATCGCTACAATGGCAAGCTGTAATCACACCTCCTTCTCACTTTTTTGCTAGTCAAGGACTTGACGGGAGAATTTTTTTTTTTTTTAAATAGAATAAGAGTGTGTGTCCATGAATAAAACTATACTGAAACACCCATACAGAGCTCAGGGACCATTGCAGAAGAGGGGGCAGAAAGGCTGTAAGAGCCATGGCTGGTTCATGAACACAGGGAAGCAGAGGCTTTCAGACCACTGGAACCTTGCACATGTGACCCTGTGGCAATGGTGGCATCAAGCACAGGAACATGCCAACTCAATTAAACAAGGGTCAACAGAGGAGGAGAGAAATAGGTTATGGGCAGGCCATAGACTGAGAACTATTGGAAACTGATTACTACTTGGTGAGGGAGAGTATGCCTTATACATGATTTCCAGATGGGCTTACTAGACTCCACCTGATAAATTTACACTGAAGGACATTTGGGTACAAATGCTTGACTGGATTGTACTCAATTTCATGTATGATGGAATACATGAAGTCTGGTGGGGGTATGGAGGGAATGGATGGGGGAGAGGTCTAAAAATCTGTCACATGAAATTACAAAAACTCAAAAATTTTAAGGAAAAAAACCCTGAAATTTGAAAAAAAAAATTCGGGTGGTATTCTATACTTGAGGAATACACTTATAAAATAGCCAGTTTTTTACAAGTAAGAAATTGTGAAGATGGAAAGATGGCCTCTTGGAGAGGACCTGGGTTTGGTACCCCAGCACTCACACAGTGGCTAACTGTCCATAATTTCAGGTCCAGGTCCTGATGATCTGATGTCCTCTTCTGGCCTCCTCAGGTTTTACACACACATAATACACACATTAATTCAGGAAAAGTACTCATACACACACACACACACACACACACACACACATAAATACAAACATCTTCAGAGCTGGAGAGATGGCCCAGTGGTTAAGAGCACTGAGTACTCTTGCAGAGAACCTGAGTTTATTTCTCAGCACCCACATGGTAGCTAACAACCATCCATAACTCCAGTTCTAGGGGAATTCAATGCCGTCTCTGACCTTTGTGGCCATTGCATGACACAGATGCACATACATGCATGTAGGCAATACACTCAAACACACAAAATAAAAAATAATAAATGAAATATTTTTTAAATAAATACATCTTAAAAGTAAGAAACTGCCATATGGCCTATTTAGCTTTAAGGATATTTCAGTATCACACAAATACAGTTCACATAGAATTAAAATGAAGAAATGTGACCAGTTAGGTGTAATTTTTCTGAAATGATGCCTTTCATTGAAAATCTACTTTCAAAATTTTAAAGTGAATGCCTTCTAGTGCCACAGGGTTGTTTCCACGTGAGCAAGGAGCGTCTTTGTGCTCTTTGGCTCTAAAGTTTCTCTGTTTTGCTTCTTAATGGCATTGATTCAATAACAGTTGTATTATGTGACATCTTTCTTGTGTTTACCTTTGCTTCAATCTGTTTAGTATCTGGATTCTGAAACAAAAATTTGATTTTACTTTTGCCGTCATCTGAAGAGCCTTTAAGCTGAGAAAATTTATACCTCCAAAGTACAGCCTAAAAGAACAAAGAGAGACAGAGAAACACATAAGTCTACAAAGTTAATAGCTGCATTCAAGCCCAGAAATTATTTTCTTTCAAGTATAAAACCTAATCATATATAGTAATATGTCTCACTGTGAACATACACGATATAATATATTTATCAAATGCTATCATTTAATATTCAATATATCTTATTAATATATCAGGGTACCTAACATTTCTCGAAGACATAGCTTCTTTAAATTAATTTTTCAGTAATGAATACTCTTTGCCCACCAAAAAAAATCACTGGTAAAAATGTCTGTCTTTATGTTTATGTTGCATTGGCCCTGAGAAAATAAGATTAGTAAAGGTTTCACGTATGTCTTTAACGGCAAATAACAATGAATGGGAACTCATTTATCTCTAACCAGAGTTCTTATATTCTATGTACAACATATAACAAATACTGTTACGTAGTTCACTTTAATTGAATAACTAAGCTATAAGCATAATCCTAGTTCCAAATTTTATATTCATTCTTAAATATGAATTCCTGTATGATAAAATTAAAAAAAATAAAAACACTGAATGGAGTGGTCAGGAAGCATTCCCTCCAGCTCATGTTCCTGTAGATCAGATGTCCCTCTCCATGAACTCTCTTGCAAGTTCCTTAACCCAATGCTGCCTCTCTTATGTCAATCATTGGACATGCAAAGTCCGAAGCAGTCAAAATTTGACACTATGTCAGCATATGGTCCAGAAAGATAATGTCAAAGTTCAGCAGTACCAGAAGCACCAGGAGGCTTGATGCGTTAGTTTGGTGTGTCCTAATGCTGAAGGTTTTGATGCAATGGTTTTGGAGAGTGGCCTGAGATGTTTAACAAGCTCCCAGATGCAGCTGATAATGCTTGCTAGAGTTTACACCCATACAACAACTGATTTTAAAATGCTAACACAGGCACCCAAGATTGAACACATAGGCATATGCATAACTATTTAATGAAAAGTCCAGGAAGGGTTTGTGCCTTGAAGAGTTTGTTTCAGAGATCACATAGCTTCAGAAACTCCTCAGATCAGCACTCCCACCTAGTCAAGTCATGGTTTTCTATCTCCTTCCAGATGACATTTAGGAACACAAATCTGACTCAGTAGATTTAATATTATATGGAACAAGGTGAGGGTAGAAAGGGGGTCTTCAAATAGGGCAGAAGGTCTAAATATAATGAAAATATATTGCATGAAATTCATAAAAATTTAATTTACATTAGAAGAAAAGGATACCAGGTTCTTATTGCTTAGAGTGACTTGAAGTTGAACACAACTAAGTGGAAAAGGAATATATGTGTTAGATTAGCAGAGGTCTTACATTCCCCTCACTCAGGCTACTCTCATCAATTTCTCACATAGGTGTGGCCTATTATGATCTAGTGTCCATCATTTATTTAGATTTCTTTGGTATTAAGATGATGCTTTCTTTGTTACAGGACAATATTGTATCCATTTACCACATCTTCCCAGCTCTGGGTGGAAGACTGTCCTTGAAAGATTTGGGAAGTACAGGGCAGGCACTTTGTACGAAGTGCCTTTAGGAATTTGTCTGTTACTTTTTTAAAGTTTTAAAATTGAATTTTAGTAAATTCAATATAATGTAATATGCTGAATTCCTACAATATGTTTTGATAATATTTAGACAGCCCTCCCATTACTACACCCCCTTAGGGCACCCCTCCAGGTTTCATGTGTCTGTCATATATATTAAGGCATATTGACTCATTTGTGTCCAAAATGGTCTTTGGTGTGTGTCCACCCACTGCAAACTGATTAACCTGTCTAGCATCATGTCCTTAAAGAAAACCAACTCTCCCTCTCCCAGAAGTTACTGATTGCCAACAGTTCCTCAGCTGAGGTTGGGGCTTTTTACACACTTCCCAACTTTTATGCTTGGATTTTGTCTGGCTTGAGCTTGCTGTTACCATTTCTGTAATTTCATATGAGAAACTTTCCAGCTCTCTGGAAAACTGTTTCTGCCACTTCTGGCACTTACAATCTTTCTGCCCCATCTTCCTCCATGTTCCCTGAGCCTTAACAGATATGATATATGTGTACTATTTGGGGAAAAGCACTCTGCAGTCTCTTATTCTCTGCATTTTGGCCAGTTGTAGCTTTCTGTGTTAATCACCATCTGCTGTATGAAAAAGCTTCTCTGGTGAGAACTGAGAGGTACATTCTCATTCGTTCTTTACCATGTTTCACTATGTTCCCTGAGCCTCAGATACAGAAGATGCATTGTAGATGTGTCATTTAGGGCTGGGCACCTTATATACTTATCCTCTGCATTTACCAGTTGTGGAACTTGGTAATAGTGTCTATATGTTGCAAAATGAGGCTTCTTTGCTGAGTGATGACAGGTACATTTTTTTCTGTAGATATAAGGATACATATTTAGAATAAAGTAAGAAATTATGTTTGTCTAAGCACATAACAAAAAAGTAGAGTTTTTTCACTATGATCTGTGCCTTCTGCAGCCATGCCTATTCCAGTATGCTTACACCACCACTTACTTGTTCTTCCCATTGAGCAAGCTTTAAATTCAATTAGACAGCTGTTGATTAAATCCAAGATAAAAGTGCCACTGCAGCACCAATAGAGGCAGTTTTCTGGGCCAGCCATTGCAATGTTTATTAGGCTTTGTGCATGTATTTGTACATTGACTGGATTTCTCCCTTGGTAGCTTGCTCTGATAATATGAGAGGAGCTAGTCCACAGGGAGGAAGCATCAGTTCAATATTCCATGTGTATTTTCAGAAGGTTTTTGAACTAGTACATCTCTCTCTCTGGTTTTTCATACCACCTAAGCATGACATATCTCTCTTCTCTCTACTCCTGTATAACCATCCTTACTCCCTTTCAGGATGCCTCTTTCCCCTCTTGATAAGACCGGTCTCCTACTCTCCCCCCTCTCTCGAGCTCTTTGTAGCTCTTTCTTCTTTACCACCATGGTTCCTTTCTGTTTTCCTGGCTCCTAAGGTTACATGATAACTCATGTTTAAGGATTTGGAGCTAAGATTCACAAATGAGAGAGAACAGACGTCACTTGTGTTTCTGTCTGTGTTGCTTCACTCGGTATAACACTTTCTAGTTCCATCTGTTTACCCCAAAATTTCATGATTTCATTTTTCTTTGCCATTGAGTCAAACTCTGTTGTGTAAATGTACCACATTTTCATCATCCATTCATTGGTTGAGGGACATTTAAGCTTTTCCATTTCCTATCTATTATGAAAAGAACAGCAACAAACATAACTGAGCAAGTATCTCTGCAGTAGCATGTTGAGCACTTTGGGTATATGCCAAGGAGTGGTGTAACTGGATGATATGGGAGATTTATTTTCAGTTTCTTAAGAGTTTTCCACACTGATTTCCAGC
>NW_008353359.1:1445100-1456455 GCF_000622305.1 Nannospalax galili | reverse complement strand
AAAACAAATTTTAAAAAAGTCTATACAAAAAATTTAACCATTTTAAATCATAATTTTAAAAACCTTTTTTGGCTTATTTCTTTTTAAACTTTTATCTAATTTTAATTTGATTAATCTTTGGGAATTTCATACAATGTATCTTAACCCTTTTCAGCCCTCCCCAAACTCCTTCCCAACACAATCCCCCTTCCCTACTCACCCAACTTCTTGTCCTCTTTTATAAAAAAGCCCATCAAGTTCAACTTGCATTTCTCAAATACTCCTGTGTGTGGGTCTGTACTCTGGAGTGTGGTCAACCCAGGGGCCACACACTTCAGGAAAACGAACCCTCCCAGAAGCTATTAATTGCCAATAACCCCTTAGCTGGGGGGGCTTTCTGCCCATCTCCCTTTGCCCTTTGATTTTTCTCTGGCTTGAACTTTGGCATGCTGTCATAATTGGGGGTAGTTCATTTGCGCAACTGCCCTGCTGCGGCTGGAAAACACTGCTTCCTTGTAGTCACACACCATGTCTGTTACTTGCAGTCTATCTCCCTTCGTCCTCTCTTCTGCAATGCTACCTCAGATATCGGGGGTGGGATGGGCTAGCTATGACCCCTTTAGGGCTGATCGCTCTGAAGTTTTTTATTCACTGCATTTTGACCCATTGTGGACTGTGCTAATCATCATCTACTGCAGAAAGAAGCATCTCTGATGAGGGCCGAGAGATGTAGTAATGTACTCAGATTAATACTATGCCCATTAGGAGAGAAGTAGGTTCTCCTCTAGGGCCCAATGACTTCTCTAGCCACAGGCTTTTGGCTCTGATCAAGGTACAAGTGTGGGTTTCATCTTGTGAAGTGGGCCCTAAATATAATCAGAAAGTGGTTGGTTACTCTCACAACATTCCTGCCGCACTTGCACCGGTCCAATGACTTCTCTAGCCACAGGCTTTTGGCTCTGATCAAGGTACAAGTGTGGATTTCATCTTGTGAAGTGGGCCCTAAATATAATCAGAAAGTGATTGGTTACTCTCACAACATTCCTGCCGCAGTTGCACCGGTGGGCATGTCCTGCCAAGCAGGTTGTTCTTGTAACTCCAGGGTCCACAGCTAGATAAGACTGATGATTAACTTTCTCCTCTGTTAGAGTACATAGCTCCTTCCACCACTATGAAAGCTAGTTGGTAGAGATGAAGTACTGAGGTGAGTACCACCTTTATTTCTCCATGTTCTCTGATTCCTGTATGTAGTCAGGAATCAGCTCTCAGTGTCAGGGGGGTGGGAGGGCTGGGTCAAGGAGGGAATACTGGGAGGGATAACCAACACTAAAGACCTTCTGAAAATATCATATAGAAGCTTACTACTGTAGAAGCCTCCTATACATACACAAATATAAATTGCTTAAATGGAGTTATTTTACAACAGGGTCACTATGTTATTACTAGACACTACAGTTAAATAAACAGTCCAGAGCCAGGAATGAGTTACGTCTTTTGGAGGTATTGGCCAGTGAGGTTCCATAGTCCCCCAAACATTACAGGCTATTGTTATTGCTCCTGGTTAGCATTTTTCTTATTTCAAATTGGCTTTAATAACATAATAGAGAAAAGAAAGCTACATTTTCTCCTAGTACAGTAGAGCATACATCATATAAAGCATAAAATGATCTTGTTTTTATAGGCATGATTCAGGGCTTTAAGAATGGCTCAAATTGTTGAGCACTCATCACCAGCAGTCTCCAGTTTTTATCGTCACAGCATTATTCCATGTAAGGCAAGAGGCCCACTGGTCAGTGTTGGCATCCACATCTGCCCTTGCTGGAGATTCTGCTTTCTGCCTCCATGAATTTGCCTTTTCTAGGAATTTTTAAGTATCTACTATTTAGTGCCTGGCCTACTTCATTTATCATGTTTTAAGGTCCCTCTATGTTTTCCTATATCAAAATTTCATTCCATTTGGTTTGAGGCAGGGTCTTAATGTATAGTTTGGGCTAGGCCTGAACTCAACAGTACTATTGCTTCAACCTCCCAAATTCTGAGGTTACATGTGTGGCTGTTATTCATTGTTGCAGGTGATTAATAGTCCACCATAAGTGTAAACCAAGTTTATTCATTCATCTATTGATGCACAGTTGGCTCTATCATTTCTCGGTTGTGAACTCTATTGTTATGACATTAGTTTACAAGTATCTCTTTGAACCTCTGTTATCAGTTTTTAGATACACAGGAAGAACTGGAAATGCTGGATCATTTGGTAATACATGAACTACTTTGATGAAGTTCAAATCATTTCCCATAACCACACAGTTTTATACTCTTAACAGCAGTATCAAAAATAGTTCCCAAACTCTCCATATTCTTACTAGCTCTTTACTGATAGCCGTCACCATAGCAGATGTGAAATAGTCCCTTCTGGTGGCTTAGACTTGCATTTTCCAAAGAGTTAGTGAATGCTGGGTATTTTTCTAAATGCATATCTTCCTTAGAGAGTTGTCTGCTTGAGTTTTTTTTTTCCATTTTTCAGTTAGCTTATTTGCTTATTGCTTATCTATAGGAGCATTACTATACTATAAATACTATCTCTATCAAATATATGATTTGTAAAATCATATTTGTGTATATGGATTTGGATAGATTTTTTTTTTTCAATCTATCGAAGTATCTGATGCAAAAATGTTACTGATTTTGATGTAATCTCTTGTTATTCTCTGTGTCTGTCTGTGATTTTGGTGTAATTTCCAGAAAATAATTGTCAAAATTAACATCATTAAACTTTTTCACACATATTTGTTGTAAATTTCACAATTTTTATTCTTAAATTCATATCTTTGATCCATTTTAAATTTTTTAGGTTAAGGTCTGACCTCATTCTTTGCATGTTCATACTCAGCTTAACTCACATGACTACCTGAAAAGACTCCTTTCTCAGTGAATGACCTTGGTACAAATGTTGGACAGCAGTTGGCCAAGTGTGTGAGACTTTACTACTGAGACCCTCTCTCATCCCATGTCTTTATTCTTTTGTCTTTGCTGTTGTTATTGTTGTTGTTGTTGCTGTTTTTGCCAGGGTCTCCCTAGTCCCAGCTTGCTTAGAAGTCATTCTGTGGACTAGGCTGACCTGAATTTCATAGAGATCAGCCTGCCTCTGCCTCCCTGGGGCTGGGATTAAAGACCTGTGTCACCACACCTGACTTTTTTGTCTTTGTTCACACTATTTTAATTTCTAAAGTTTTGTAGTAACTTTTGAAATTAGAAGTGTAACCAGTATAACAGTTCTTTATCAAGATTGTTTTGGTTATTTGAGTTCTCTTGGAGTTTTGTGAGTACATTAAGATTGGGTTTTCTTTCTTCACAGACTTTCAAGGGATTTATGCAGACAGCCAGGAATGTAATTTGAATCACTCTTTATTCTGTATGTCTGTGTATACATGCACTTGTCTATCCATTATTTATTATCTATCCATGATCTATCATTAATATATCCATCTATTTAATCCACCATCTTCCTATTTATCTTCTATCATCTATCTAATCTATCTACCTACCTATCTATCTATCTATCTATCTATCTATCTATCTATCTATCTATCTATCTAATCTACCTATCATCTATCTATCATCTATCATCTATCTATCATCTTTCTATCTATCATCTATCAACCATCTATCTGTCATTATCTATCATCTATCTATCTATCTATCTATCTATCATCTATCTATCCATATCTATCTATCATCAATCTATCATCTTCTGGATATCTATCTATCTATCTATCTATCATCTATCTATCTAACATCTATCATCTATCTATCTATCTATCTATCATCTATCTATCCACCTATCTATCATCTATTTGACTATTTATCTATCATCTATCATCTATCATCAATCTATCATGCATCTATCTATACCTACCTATCTATCTAATATCTATTTTCTATCTAAGCACATACATACATATCTAAGACAGAGAACCATTGCATAGTTTAGTTTGCCCTCAAACCAGTTATATATCCCAGGTTGATGTACTCACATGCTGGGACTAGAGAACTGTGCCATGTAGCTTAGGTCATCATAACTGATTTGTACACCTGTATTGCTAAAATGTCCCTCCTGCTCTTTTACCCCATGATTTTAGTAATTTAAGTTTCTCTCGTAGTAAATTCAACTTAAGGCTAGTTTTGTGAATCTTTCTAACTGACTTCTTATTTTATTGATATTGTTTTTTTTAAAAATATTTTATATATTATTTTATGTGTATGTGTATATTGCCTGCATGTAGTTAAGTGCATCTGTGTTGTGCAATGCCCACAGAGGACAGAAGAGGCCATCGGATCCCTGGGAACTGGAGTTACAAACAGTTGTTAACTGCCATGTAGGTGCTGGGATTCAAACTGGGTCTTCTGCAAATACAGCCAGTGTTCTTAGCCACTGAGCCATGTCTCCAGCCCCGATATTGTTTTTTTATTTGATATTTTATTTTTTAATGAAATATTTGGATTTTAAAAATTCTGAAATAGGGGCTGGAGAGATGGCTCAGCGGTTAAGATTGAGTGACACGAGTGCACTCACATACGTGCAGGCAATACACTCATACACATAAAATAAAAATAATAAATAAAATATTTTTTAAAATTCTGAAATAATGTAGAGCTTTAATGTAATCTTTATCAAAATTATTATGCCTTTCAACAAGTGCAAAATAATCAGAAAATTAGAATTTAAACACACAATTTGTTTAATAAATAGCCAAAAAGTCTTGATAAAGAAAAATTAGTTGATTTCATACTATATCATAAAGTTATATAAATCAAAACCTTATGATTTTGTCATAAAAATCCAAACACTGTGGTATTGACATAAAATCCTAGTGGAAATGAACACAGAGTTTTGATTACAAGCATATGTAGTCAGGTAACCATTGACAAGGTCACTGAGAATACACATCAGGGAAAGGGCATTCTAAGTAGGTCTATAAAGTGGATTAATCTAAGAACCTTTGGTAAATTCTGTTTTATGACAATATATTGTACTTAAGAGTCTGATAAAGGATTGTTCATTGACTATTCATGATGAAGCTGGTGTTTGCCTGTAAACCAGTATACATGATTGAGATTTTATATGTGTGTGTGTGTGTGTGTGTGGTGTGTGTAATTTTTATTGAGCTTTTTAAGTTTCACACATTTCCCACTTAAATCCAGACCTCTTCCTCCATTCATGCCTCCCTCTGTCCCTCAGCTGAACCCTATGCACTCTGCCATACATTCAGGCTCATGGAACATAATAGAATAAGGAGCAGAGAGAGGGCTAATGCACCCCTCAACTCTCACCAGTGAGGCTTCCATGTACATGAGTGTGATGCACACAGAAGGTCACAACTGGCCAACTTTTGGAGAATAAGAGACTGTAGAGTGTGGGATGGGACTCCTATATGGAATCTCACCCACCCGTGGAAGAGGAGGCAGAAAGATTGTAAGAGCCAGGGATGGCTCATGAACACAGGGAAGTGGAGGCTTCCAAGCCACTGGAAGCTAGCTCATGTGACCCTGTTGCAGTGGTGGTGTTGAGCTTGGGACCCATGTCAGCTCAATTAAACAAGGGCCCAAATGGGAGGTGATAATGAGAACTTTTTAAGACTGATTACTGTTGGGTGAGAGTGAATATGACTTGCATACGACCACTGGATGGGCTGACTAGACTCAAGTGGATGTATTTACACTGGGATTGGGATTTTGAGGGCTGTCTGGGCTACAAAGAAAGACCAGGTGTGGGAAAAAAAACAAAAACAAAACAAAAACAAAATTCAGAAAACAAAAAAAAACAAAAAACAACAACAACAACAACAACAACAACAAAGACACAACGAGCAACAACAAAAAACTTTGAAATGCTGATGAACAGAAAAGTGAAGAGCACCATTTTATATGACATTACTTTCTGTGTTACTGGGGGAGCACAACAGTTGGTCTCTGGGTAGTCCCTCAGACCCATATGGGAACCAGCAGGAGCCAGTTAGTTTTGCATAGAGAGTAAGATTACTTGCAGGTCTTAAAGTTGATTTTAACGGCTAAGAAAAAACGGCCCTGAAGAAGGAAGCCAGGAAGAGCAACTTCTTGTCTTAATAGCTTTATATTCTGAGTAGAATCCAAATCACAATGTGGAAAAAACAGCACACACACAACAGAGAGCACATTAATTTCCTAGGTTGTCCATTCCTTATTTTTTTTAAAAGAATTTAACTCACCCAGAATATTAAAGATATAGTAACAGAGCCTCCATAAAATCTATGTGGAGTTTTGCTGGAAAATTACATTTTTCTTACACTAAACACAAAAATATATGAATTTCTGTTGTGCATCTATTTTAGTTTACTTTTGGCTCTAGTAAGAGCTCGTGCATACTAGTATAGTCATGATTGCCTTTGTGGAGAGAGATCAGGATTATAAAGATCAAAATCTTGCTCCTGACACTTTCCTTTTTGTTCATGCAACAGAGTGGCCTCAGCCAGTTACCAGAAAACTAAGACTTTTCTCCATCACTTCACATCTTCAGGAAAGAAAACACACTTTCGGAAGGCAACATATTAAAGTAAAAATAAGTACTGATTTTAGAGCCGTAAGTCTGGGTATGTAATTTAATTTTATACCCTACTTGTAAGCCACATGATTTAAAGCAAAGTTTTTAATTTACTGTAATCCTAGTATAATCTAGTGTAATTTAGAAGTAATAATACTTTATCCTGTGCCTTAATGGTTAGTGTGAAAACAGATGAGCTAATAATGTCCCTAAAATCACTTTGTAAATTGCAAAGATCATTTTCTAAGTTTATCAGAATTTTCCTAATAGACCAGTTTGCTGACAGCAGGTTTTGATATGAGAAGATATGTTGGGTGTGAGTGATGGTTCTGCCTGGGTGAACAGCAGAACCCAGGACTCAGCACAGGTTGCTGGCCTCAGGGCTCAGCAACAGGTCTTTCCATGTACTACATTAAAAAGTGCCTTACATTTGGTTGTAAAGCTAAAAATTCACATCCTCCTAAGTACAATCCATGGAACACATAATTTTTTTAAGAATACAAGTCCAGTTAATGCCAGCAATGACGTTTTAATACTCTTAATGATGACTGTGTGGCTTGACTCAAGATTTATCTGGGCAACAGCCTCCTCCTCCTCCTCCTCCTCTAGTCCTCCTCCTCCTCTTTCTCCTCCTCCTCATCTTCCCCCCCTCCTCCTCCTCTTCCTCCTCCTTATCCTCCTCCTTCTCCTCCTCCTCCTCCCCTCTTCCTTCTTGTCTTCCTAATCATCCCCCTCCTCCCTTCCTCCTCCTCTCCTCCCCCTCCTCCCCCTCCTCCTCCTCTAGTTCTCCTCCTCCTCTTTCTCCTCCTCCTCGTGTTCCCCCACCTCTTCCTTCTCCTCCTCTTCTTCCTCCTCCTCCTCCTCCTCTCCCTCCCCTCCTCCTCCCATCCCCCTCCTCCTCCTCTAGTCCTCCTCCTCTTTCTCCTCCTCCTCATCTTCCTCCTCCTCCTCCTCCTTCCCTCTCCTCCTGCTCCTCCTCCTCCTTCCCTCTCCTCCTCCTCCTGCTCCTCCTTTTCCTCCTCCTCCTGCTCCTCCTCCTCCTGCTCCTCCTTCCCTCTCCTCTTCCTCCTCCTCCCCTCCTCCTCCTCTTTCTCCTCCTCCTCGTCTTCCCCCTCCTCCTCCTCCTGCTCCTCCTCTTCCTCCTCCTCCTCCTTCTCTTCCTCCTCCCCTCCTCCTCCTCTTTCTCCTCCTCCTCGTCTTTCCCCTCCTCCCCCCTCCTCCTCCTTCTCCTCCCCCTCCAGTTGCTTCTGTTTTATTTGCCTTACAGAATATGACATTGGGTACATAATGTCCTTAAAGTTACAGTAAAGAGGATGTTAGGATATACAACAAAGCTGTGGAGCGAAAAGAAGCAAGTGGGATTTCCACCACAAATGCCTCTAAGTGATGGACTCATTCTTCAGTATATTGGTTTCTTTCAAAATGCTTTATAAAATGGCATTCTTTGTCATATTCCTTAATGTCTTGTTCAGCATTATATGCTGCCTTCTCTACAGACCACCCATGCATCCACTAGTGCAAAAATATCACAGTTGACAAAACATGTTCTGCATATTCTTAAAAATCTTTCTCCTTTAGCTGGGAGTGGTTTTCACGCCTTTACTCCCAGCACTGTGGAGGCAGAGGCAGGTGGATCTCTCTTGAGATGGAAGGCAGCCTAGTCTACATCATGAGTTCCAGTTTGAGACCTTGTTTCAAACAAAACTGTAAAACTAAATCAAATTTTTTCTATTTTCATTTTCCGAACTTTCCAAAGTGTCATTGGACTGTCTTCTACTTAGTTGACAGTCTGTCTATTACTTCCTCTTTTCTCCAGACATTTGGAAGCCTCACAGCTTGTGCCCTGTGTGCAGAGATGCTCTGTGCAGACCAAGACTGGCATTCTAGCTACCAGTTGCTGCTGATCTACCTCTGTGCTTGGCACTGTGAACTCTCTTCAATCCCAAGAGTTTGATGGCACTGAAATCCTGGCTGATGTAGCAATAGGAAGCCTTGGCCTGCTGCTGCTGTTGTTGCTGCTGGTAAGACTGCTCAAACTCCCCAGTTACCTCTTAGAAGGGATCAGATATAAGGCAACTATCTTTCCCACATTGCTTTCTCTTTTCCAATAAGTTTATCTCCTGAGAGTAGCACCCAGCCAGCCCGTTCCTCTGCCTTAGATATCTCTCTATGGAATTCAATATCAAAAAGTTCCAATCTATTCCAATGCAGAAGTACAGGGGGATTCTGAGGACAGGCTGCTTGGCATCTGGCTGACAGCAGAGCTCCCACCACCTGCACTGGTGGAGTAGCAACGTCTTAGTTGTTTCACAAGCACCCTCCATGACATTAGGGGAATTCAGAAAAATGACCCAGGTGAAATATCAGTGAAGTCTCCACAGGAGACTCACACATTGGCATCCCTGGGTTCTGAAGTTAAGCAATTCTATTTCCAGAAAATTGTATGCTACATCACTAGCATTCACTAGTGTGATAGTGGGCCCTGGTAGGTCCAGGAATGCACATGTTCTCAGAGATTCACATTGTATATGGACTCTGCCCCCCAGCCCAGTTCTAAAGCAAGCCAAATCCTTCATTAAAAGAATCCAAGCTTTGTCAGTTCACCTGCAATCACCTCTGTGGACATAGCAAGCTGCCTCCACTCAGCCCACCCTTGGACCTGTACCAATCCACAAACTTACACGCATGCTACATGAGGGGAAGACCTTTATGAATACCTAAGAGAACAAAAGAGGAGAACGTCTGCTTGCAGAACTGCATGCTTGGCATGTTGGTGCAATGTAAACACTGAGTACACCTGAATTAGATGGGGATCTCAAAGGAAATGGTACCGAATGATAGAGACTGGGCGGGGGAGACACTGAACTAGCCCCCATGATGTTTCAGCAGCTCTGTGTTAGTAACCCTTATCACTTGCAGAAAGGATGAAGGAAAAGATGCAGGCTCCACAACATGCTCTTTACTCAGGAGATTCAGGGTCTTTCTCACCAAAGAGGGGGGCACTCAAGATGGCTGCAGTAGTCTCAGGTTAAATACAGCAGGTATTTGGTGGCAAACGAATGACCTTGGACTTCTTGGCATCAAATCAGTTAACCAAGAATGACCACATTCTAGGTGTGAGTTTGCCCATGAAGTCTTAGGCATATAAAGTGAGTGTGGAGCTCAACCAGATAAAAGCCATCATAGACCTGGGAAATAGGCAGGAGGCTACAACCTTAGCCAAGGAACAATTGGCAGTTGATCACAGCAATACCAATACACACAGTAATACTGGAGTGGATGATCAAAGTTGCTATGGTGCTCCCACCCCCATTGCTCTTGTCTTATAAACTATTTGGAATAAGCTCTGCTGAACACTTTCTCTAAGAAAACATATGTTTTCTCCAAGAAAACACATGTCCTATTGATACATTAAATTATGATATTTGAAGTAAAGATTATCTTTCCCCCTAGCCACTCCTTTTCAATCCATCTTATTTATTATCAGTGCAGACTACTATACACTATTGTGTAAGCATAAGATCTAGAAATAATTGTCAATTTTCAACCAGATTTTCCTCATTTCTATTGTGATCACTAATACAGTTTGGATACTAAATTATCTCTGCTATAGCTAAAGTAACTTTCATTTCTACTTTATTTTTGATATCTGGCACCCTCTCTCTTCTCTGGGTAAAGCATTCACATGTAAAGTTAAATCATAATTATCTTACCTAGTGCTCTTCAATAGTAGTGTTATAAGGTTAAATTCTTTTTAAAAGAATCAAAATATTATTGAAACCCAAGCCCGTTCTCAAAGGTCTGATCTCATCCTGTGCCACTACCTTTCAGTGATGCTCTAGTCCCCTTACGCTGTCCTCTATTGTAATCTCAATACCTTTGTCTCTTTCCTGATGTGCATTGCCTGTGAAGGGTCCCTCTACATTTTAGCTAGCTCATACTTCATTTTACATTTTAGTTCTAGCAAAGCCATATTTTTCTCAGTACCATTCATAAAGATAAAACCTGGACTAAGTGTCCTTAGAATATAATATTGATTAATTTTAATTAATGATTAGCTTACAAATGACAGTAAACATTTAAGTATACTGTTTTGGTTCAAAGAAGAATTTTAGTTTATAAAGTCTAAGAGGATTTTAGAAGTTAAATCTTCAAATGCACAACACACATACATAGCTAGGCATTAAAGGAGGATAAATGTGAATTCATGTGTTATTGTGTTGCACATGGTGTTTCAGGTATGGATGTCTAATCAGCCTAGGTTAACGAAATGTTAATGAAATGCATAGACATGATCCATAATTCATTTTGGTGGTTGATTTCTATGTCATATGAGAATATATTCCTGGCCAGTATAAATAGACCATGCAGGAAACTTGTTGTTAAAACTAAATGTACTTGAATAGAGAAGGCTTAGAGACAGATATCCCTCAGAGAGAGAAGTGTTCAATACTTCAGAGTTCATGAGTCAGTTGGTATGGTGACCAGTTTACATAACCTGACCCCCCAAGCCAGTACTTCTGAACACTGTACATACTATTAGTTTTATAGGCAAAAATCTGAATAATAATGAGATATTTATTGTGTTTATGGCATAAAAACATTTAGAATTTAAGGTTTTTTTACTTTGAATTAAAAATGAAAATTATTAATAAAAAATAATTAGAACATTTAAATATGTCAAATATGAATGTGGACTGTTGATTTGCAGGAAATATTTCTGTATACTGATCTGTCCACCTTGGGAATCACAACGCTGCTGATTACATAAAAGACAACATATGGCACTACTATCCTCT
>NW_008353359.1:1411434-1439876 GCF_000622305.1 Nannospalax galili | reverse complement strand
TGGGACCCCTGAGGAACAGATCCTCAAACGACCTCAAGAGTGAAAACAAATCAGTTTATCTGGTCCAATGGTATGTCCTTAAACACCCAAAAGGGAAGTATAACCAAAGATTAAAGGGGCCAACATAATTTCATAAGAGCACACATATATATAGCTAAAAGTTACTCAAGAAACAGCAAAGCCAGACAGGTGATACCTTCAGTTGAGTTGTTGGCCAGGATTGATAAAGGCTCTTCCAGACAGTAACCCAACATACTACAGGAAAAATGAACAGCAGACCCCAATTCTATCCAAAGGAATACTGACAATGGATTGCCGTAGATGAGGAACAGCTGATCCTCCTGGAACAGGGACCTCTGGCTGACTAGATTTACCAGAAGGGCAGATAGGGGGGAATGGATGGGGGTGCTGACAACACAGTGGACAGTGACAGGGATGGCAGAGTATGGAGCCTCTAGTGGGAGAGGAAGGCTGTCTATCTGACGAGTTTGTAATCATGCTCAGATGCCGAGGAGCTCAGAAGGTGGGTGACTGTGACCAGTGATAGTCATGCATATAGAGATTAGAAATGCATGTGAAAACGTCTCAATGTCAAATGCCTTGGAATGAATTCTTCTGTATGAAAAACAAAAACAAAAACAAAAACAAGTATCTTCTTGAAGTCCCTCAAATTAAGGTAAAGAATAAGAACAAATCATTCTGGAAGAACGCAAAGGAAAATAGCTTTAGATACTTAAGTGACAATTGAATTTATTCTTATAATTGTTTTAATAGCTTTTGTACAATCTTCATCGCTATTATGAGATAATAATGTATTTATCAAATCTGCAATCATTATGCCAAAATATCTGAATTACTATAATAGTTTGTATATTGTTAAAACTGTAACTTTAATTGTAAAAAAATATATAAATGCAAAAAAAAATAAAAACAAGTAAATAATTAATAAAAAAGACAACATACATAACAGCTGATACTTGAAATATTAGTAGTTACTTAAAAAGGGAAATTTACCCCTCAATGTTTTAATATATTTAGATACTCATCTTTGATGTTTAACTTCTCATAGATTAAAAGCTTCTTGATGGGGTTGGAGAGATGACTCAGTGTTTAAGAGCACTGGCTGCTCTTCTACAAGAACTGGGTTTGATTCCCAGTATCCATATGATGGCTAACAACCCCTCATAACTTTAATTCCAGGGGATCCAACCCCATCTTCTGTCCTAAGCAGGCACTGCAGGACACAAGTGCACCTACCTATATGCAGGCAATACACATAAAATAAAAATAATAGACTAGATATTATTGAAAAGATTCTCAGGACTTGAGAGATGGCTCAGTAGTTGAGAGCACTTGTTGCTCTTGCAGAGAACCCAGGTTTGGGTCCCAGCACCTACCTGGTGGCTAAAACCTGTTTAACTACAGTTCCAGGGGATTGGATGCCTTCTTCTGGCCTTTGCAGGTATAGCAGCTCAGGAGTGCACTTACATACATAGAGGCAAAACACTCATATACATAAAATGAATATGCAATAAAATGAACAAATAAATAAGTACAGTGATGCTCTAACCAAATCAGATGTGCTCATTTGTAATTTCACAATTTCTTGTTGAATATCAGCATGCAGCAATTAATACTGATTTGTCTCCTTTAACAGAAGAGCTTCAAAAATAACTAGTGTCAGCTTTCTATCAATACTTCAAGAAGAACATCAGTTAGCTCTAGCAAATTTGATATTTTCATATGATTTGTGGACCTGAAATTAAGGCTTGCAATTTCCTTCTTTTATTATAACAATGGTCATGCTATGTGCTATGCACAATGGAAGAACGTTCCTTGTTTCAGAAGCAAATGTGACTGACGTATACTCAAATGATCTTTGTGACCACACTGCAGAGTGCATCACAACAAGCATGATGCTGTGCTGTAAGTGATGAGTGAAAATTGGCTCTTCTGCTTAGCAGTGCCTAGAGCCACAGGAACACCTCTCAGGTTTTCTTTAATGTGCTAGTATATGTATGCCAACATTTCAGAGATAATTTTAATTTTTTAAATTTACTTACTTATTTTTATTTTTTATGCATAAGTGCTTTACCTGTATATTGTGAGGGAACTCATACCATGCAAAACATATAGAGGCTAGAAGAGGGCATCTGATCTCCTGGGATTGGAGTTACAGTCTGTAATTCAAATTGTTAGCCATCATGTAGATACTAGGAATCAAACCCTGGTCCTCTGGAAGAGCAGCTGGTGCTCTTAGCCACTGAGCCATTTCTCCAGCGCCAAGATAATTTTATTCAAATAGATTATTCAATGTTTTTTGAGAAAAGGTATCACTATGTAGTCTACAGTCACCTGGAACCAGTATCCTCCTGCCTCAGCTCCCTGAGTGTTGAAATTAGAGGCATGTGTCCTCAAACCTCTCTATCAAAACAAATTCTAGCAGAAGTATTATGCAGATCAACCAGTACAGAAAAAAACATTTCAAAATCTAATAATAGTCACTTACAGTCACATTGGAGAATGGCAAATGGTGTAACAATGTATTGATGAAGGAGTAGAGACCGGGTTCTCCAGTAGAACTGGAGGAATCTAGAGGAAAGCAGCGTGTCTGGATGTGTTCCTCCCTTCATCTCCTCCCACATGATGCTCTCAGATATCTGACTTCATATGCCTCACACCAATGACACAGGCTCTCTGTTATTTTTCACCTTATATATATGTTAGTACTCTACCTAGGATGTCTGCGCCATCTTTCAAAACCAGTGGCTGACTTCACTCATGGCATCAAATATGAGAACTGCACCATGAGATGCTCTCCATGAGACTGTGAAGAGCAAAGAGAATATAAATATGTACACTACATAGAATAAGGCTTTAGATACTGTAAACATGGCCCCATTTTCTATAGGAAGAATCTCTCTCTCTCTCTCTCTCTCTCTCTCTCTCTCTCATCTCAAGTTCTTTCATGCCTAGAAATGCATGAGTCCTTTTACATGGGAAATTCTTCTCTCATTCCATACGTGATCCAATAAATTTGTCAAAATCTCATTTGAATTCCACTGCCTTAGACAGCTTTTTAAAAAATCTAAAATGCTCTGTGTACACCTGATTCATTTCCTTCATAAACGCATAGTTCTCTGTATTCTTTTAATTCTCGCTGTGTGGAGCATGTTAGGCTCTGTGACTGGCTGCGTTTTGAGACTCTGACAGAGTGGACGGTGAGCCACAGACGTACTCTTGTGAAAGAAATACAACAAAATAGATTAAATTTTAACAAAAATGAAGTCCTTTCTTTTCCTTTTATTTTTTAAATGTCATTTTCTTAAAGCGTGTAACTACAAGTGAGGAGATGGACTATTAAATTCCTACCTTTACAGTGTCTTTGATATGAAATAATATCTCAGGGATTGTGCAAGATGAGTAGTTTCTGTCTTCTTTCAAGAACTTGGAAAAATGGACCTTGCATATATATTGGACAATTCTTGCCAACCACAATAATCTTAATTTGTTGAATTTGGTAGGGATTAACATAAAATGGGGAAGAAAATCTAAACAAATAAATTAATTTCAATATGTACAGAACTTTCTACATATTGTCAAATTCTGTAATTTAACTTGAAAATTTAAGGACAGAGGATCATGAAGTGTGTTTCCATGTCTCTGCATGTTTCCAAGGACTGATCACGCCTCTGTGTGCTTCTCCACAGCAAGGCAGTCTACTCTAGTCAAACCTGTTTGCTGCATACAGTGATTTCTGGGATGCTTTCACAAAAGAAATTCAGGCAACACTTTAATTGAAAAATCTTTTCTTCATGGAACATATTTTCATAAGTTCTAAAATATGTATTGTCCATAAAATATTTAATGACTTTATATATAGTGATATCAATATACTTTCTTGACATACTGAAATATTTGTTTTGAACAGACAAAGAAATTTTCCACTCAGTTTATTCTTTGAGTAATTAATTACTTGAAGCAATAGATATAAAATATGTCTGGCATTTATAAAAAGAATTAAAAATTTTTTATATTTTTTACATTTTTAAATTTATAAATAAATAATTAGGATTTTTAGAAATCCTAATTTTGGTGGTGGAGAGATGGCTCAGCAGTTAAGACTAATGACTGCCCTTCAGAGGACTTAAGTTTGATTCCCAGCACCCACATGCCATATAACAACTGTCTGTAACTCCAGTTCCCGTAGACCTGAATCCCTCCTTTGGCCTCCACTGGCATTGCATGGCACAGGTACACTCATACACATAAAATAAAAATAAGTGAATCATAATTCTCCTTTGTTTTAATTATGAAAATTCTTTTTCAAATATTACATATTATTTATATTTCTGTAACTTGCTTTCTCACTAAGGAACTTTCAGTTAATGTTGTTGCGATTAGTTGTGTGGTTCTTCCCTCATTTTTACTTGAAGTTTTTATGCACATAAAATATGGAGGGAGGACTTCCAAATTCCTTCTCTGAAGCCAGAATCACTCTAATACCAAACCAGGTAAAGACACAACCAAAAAACAAAACTCTAGACCCATATCCTTAATGAACACACATGCAAAAATTCTCAAAAAATACTTCCAAACCAGATACAGACACACATCAACAAGATTATTCACCATGATCAAGTTGGCTTTATCCCAGAGATGCAGGGATGGTTCAACATATGTAAATCAGTAAGCGTAACCAATACCAAAGCCTGGTAAAGACACGACCCAAAGAGAAAACTATAGACCCATATCCTTAATGAACATAGATGCAAAAATGCTCAACAAAATACTTACAAACTGAATACAGACATACATCAAAAAAATCATTCACCATGATCATAATTAAAGCTATATACAACAAATCCACAGCCAACATCATTCTAAATGAACAAACACTGGAAGCATTCCCATTGAAATTAGGAACCAGACAAGGCTGTCCCCTATCTCCACTTCTCTTTAACATAATGCTTGAAACTCTTGGAAGAGCAATAAGACAAGAGAAGGAAATTAAAGGAGTAATAATTTGTAAAGAAGAGATCAAATTATCCTTTTTTCCAGATGATATGATATTATATCTAAGAGACATCAAAAATTCCACCAGAAACTCCTAGAAATTATTAACATGTTCAGTGAAGTGGCAGGTTACAAACGTAATCTACAAAAGTCTGTAGCCTTTTTATACACCAATAACAAGCAATACGAGAAAGAGTACATGGAAACACTCCCATTCACAATAGCTGCCAAAAAATAAATAAAATATCTCAGAATAAACTGGACCAAAGTCATTAAAGACCTCTACAATGAAAATTTTAAATCTTTAAAAAAGAGATTGAGGAAGACATCAGAAGATGGAAGGACCTCCTATGCTCATGGATTGGAAGAATTAATATTGTGAAAATGACTATCCTGCCAAAAGCGATTTATAGATTCAAAACAATGCCAATCAAAATCCCCATGAAATTTTTCACAGAATTAAAAAAAAAAACACCCTAAGATTCATATGTAAGCATAAAAGACCTCAGATAGCCAAAACAACCCTGAGCACTAACAGCAATACTGGGGGGATTACTATACCAGATATTTAAATGTTTTACAGAGCTATAGTCATAAAAACAACATGGTACTGGCACAAGTGCTGGCACAAAAATAGACCCATAGATCAATAGAACAAAATTGAAGACCCAAATATGAGTACATGCAATTTTAGCCACGTGATATTTGACAAAGGGGCGAAGAACATTCACCGGAGGAAAGACAGCATGTTCAGAAAATGGTGCTGGCAAAACTGGATCTCCACCTGTAGAAGAATGAAAGTAAACCCCTATCTTTCACCCTGCACAAAAGTCAATTCCAAATGGATCAAAGACTTCAATGTAAAGCCTGAAACTCTGAAACTCTTAGAAAAAACATTGGCAATAACCTACAAGATATGGGTGTAGGAAAGGATTTTCTAACACATACATCAATTGCCCGGGTAACAAAGTCAAGAATCAACAAATGGGACCTCATTAAACTAAGAAGCTTCTGTACATCAAAAGAAGCAACCAAGGAAATGAAGAGAAAACCCACAGAATGGGAGAAAATCTTCACCAGTGACACATCTGACAGAGGTTTAATATCCAGAATATATAAAGAATTCAAAAAACAAAGAATCAAGAGAGGAAATAACTCAGTTAAAAATGGGCTAAGGAGCTGAACAGAGAATTCTCAGAAAAAGAAACAAAGATGGCTAAGAAGCATCTTAAAAGGTGTTCAACATCACTAGTAATTAGGGAAATGCAAATTTTGTAAAACACTCATTTGTTCTGTAATTTTTTTAAGTTAAAACAATGTATGAAACAGATTTAAGTGCTAAAAAAAACAAACTGGGATTTGAAGACAGTGGGAGTCTGTCATTTTAGATTAACATTCCTGGGGCTGGAGAGATGGTTCAATGGTTATGAGCACTGGCTGCTCTTCCAGAGGACCCTCGGTTCTTTTTTTGCAACAGATGGAGACCATTAAAGAATTCCAGAGCCGCTCAAATGCACAGAATAAATAACCCTACCTGGCACATCTTCAACTCAACCTCCACACTCAGGATGCATGCATCTCTTAACTGTCAGTAGGGAAGTTTCATTACGCAGCAGATGGTGTTTAACACAGAGACCCACAACTGTCCAGTGTGCAGAGAACAAGGGGGCCCAGAGTGCTTATCCATGTACAGGACAGCTATTTCAAACCTCTTCCTCCCAAGCCTCGGGGATCATTGCAGAAGAGGAGGCAGAAAGATTGTAAGAGCCAGAGGCAGCGGATGATCTCAAAGAAGCAGATGCTTCCAGACAACCGGTCATTTACTCACATGAATTCACAACAGTGGTGACCACATACACAAATCCCGTGTGAGCTCAAAATCCCAGCATTGACATGGAAAAGTGGGTGAGAAATCCCAACCCAAACTAAGGAAGTTTTGTCAACTGATGACTGTAGGGAGAAGAAAAGTTAGTGTCTCACACTGGTGGGACTCACAGTGGACAGAATGGATGGATTCATTGTGAAGGACATCGAGGGACACAAACCATACTCTATAGGCAGTAGTCTATAGAGTATTAATTATACATATACATATGAGGGCTCATATATATGAGAGTCCATTAAATCATGCTGGGGCAGGGAGGAGGAGTGCAGACAGGGTAGCGAATCCAAATGCTATCAAAGTATATTGCGTGAAAATCACAAAAATGTGATTTCAAATACTGATCGATCCATGTGTGACTAAAATTAAATGCTATTTTCCCAAGTGAAGAAGGTGAGACATGTGATTAGCATGGTATGCTTTCTCCCTGAAGATGTGTCACTTGGTGAGTAAAATGAACAGAGATATCAGTCAATGGAAACACTTCAGGAGAGCACAGGAACATTCAGAGGTCCTCTTTTGCCCTTCACAGGAACATCATTTTTGTTATTGATGGGAATGGAAATGATAGAATGATGCCACTTTAGGATTTTCATACATAATCTCTAGTTCTTGCCAGATCTAGAGTTACTGCCATCTTGCATGTAATACAATTAAGAAGCATCCGTTCACAATACTTTCCAGCTAAGAAGTAGGCATCCATCCTTCCTTGTATTCCCTATGGCTATAATTCCTTCAGCCTCATCTAGCTCTTCAATTTTCTATAATTACTTCCCTATCCAAACACCAGATATCCACTGATTGGTTATAATATAACTGAGCTTCTGTCGTAAATACCTGCCTTCTTTTGTAAACAACAGAGGGTATTTAGAGTGCCCTTAAACTAAGATAACACATCTAGGAAAGTAATTTACTCAGACACAGTGTGCTTTGAATCATCACCTCTTCCTAAGAATGCTGCTGATATTTGAGCTGTTTTTCCTCTTTAAGGATAAAAAATTTCCACACAGCTTTAATTTAAGTAATGTGCACTGTTAAATTAGCTCAGTGTTTGAAATTTGCAGTGATCTACAGCACTTCAGTGGGAAGAAGAAAGAAAACAGCCTGCCTAATTCGTTTATTGGCACTTCAGACAGATTTGCAAAGCTCACCAATACTACCAGCACAGAACAGAGAGACAGCTGGGTAAAGTGGAGAAAGCTAAAGTGGACTGAACATATTAGCTTTTATGTAGCATCAAGTGTTCTTTAGAGGCTATTTAGAAATGCAACGCTTTAATAATATATAAACAGAACCATTATTATATTAAAGATAATGAAAAATGAACTCAGAACAAAAATAGAATAATCTCTCATACACCCTTTATCGGTTCCACTGATGGTTCACTATTTTCAAGCCTCCATTGTTTCATGTCCCAAATATCTGCTCTTTAAGAAAAAAGAAGCAACACTCACTTATGCGGGCAAGTGAAATAACATGTCAACTATGTTATGCACAATAGAAGCAAGGCATTTTGCTATAAAGAACGATCAAATGAAAAAGCAATCTACACCACTGCAGCTTACTGAATAGAACATGTTAGCAATTACAACAGAATGGCATCAAAAATCCTATCTGCATATCAGTTCCCCATGGCATGAGCTGCTGGTGTCTGACATGAGCTAATATATGTCTGATTAACTACAGATGTTCTTCACTCCTGGTCCAGACAGACATCTATGTAATATACCTCCCAGATCCTATTTCCTTTGCATTTTCTGTTTTCTCTGAAAAGAAGCCCAAGCACGGGATTCACCTTTACTTTTACCTCATGCTTTTCCTACAAGTAACTCACAGTACATGCTGTGAGATTCTACCATGTAATTTTTAGAATATCAGAGATATTTGATAAAGGGGCTGTGTTCCCTTTTTGTTGGGGAGGACTACAGGTAACACTGAAAGAAAGATCACCAAGATACTTTCCAAAACCATTGTTCCTTATTTATCTGTATATTCGTGATTTCCCCATTTATATCATTTTTATTATAATTCAGTTGCACGAGGCCTTGGTGTCCAAGGATTCCTCATCTATACTCCCAAAAACCACAAATGGAGAACATGTTTCAAAGCTGCACCTGGACTGAGCACATACAGCTATTCTTTGCTGTCATTATTCCTTGTGCAGCATGACTATTTACAAGCATTTATAGACTATCAGCTATTATAAGTGACATGATCTCAAGATGATATAAAGAAGGATGTCTGTATGTTGTATGTAAATGTGATAGTAATTTAAACAGGAACCTTGAATATCTGGGACTTTTGACATGAAGGGCCAGAAGTTAGTTCCCCACAGGCACCAGAGGATGATGTTTAGGTGTCCGTGTCAACTTAATTAGATTTCACTAAAATTGGAGCATCAAATATATGGTGTATACTAATAAATTTAGTAGGACATATCATGTATTAACTTTATACCTAAATTTGAATGATGATATAATGAAAATGAAAATTTCAGAAATTGAAATGAAAGCTTAATCCTTTAGCTCCTTTCCTTACATGATATTATATTTATGCATATATTCATTTCTCCTCATGGAAGTACTTCTATAGCATTGAACTGTTTGAGTCTACAGGACGAGAGTAGAGTCGATAGTTTTACCAGGCTCAATGGTACATTGGTGTTGTGCTAGAAGTAAACTGACCACATTTTGCACTCACATCAAGGACGGTGAAATTGGATTACAGATGCAGGAATGTTCTGTATGAAGGTTCTGGAGTGAAAATGTACTATGCAACAAAATGGATGCCGGAAATGGAGCAGAGAAAGAAATGCTTTAAACCACAGAAAGGCCTGAACACTGAAAGGCTTTGTGCCTAAGAAAAGCACTGCTTTTATGGCAGAAAAGAGCTACTAATCCAGAAAGACTAACCCCTCAGCCTACGTGGCAGCCACGTGGAAGATGGGGCAGACAAGGAAATACTTATGCCGAATATTGCAGCTTTGCTCTACCCAGTGTGAAAACACTCCTCAAGGTCTGCCCCTTGCATTACGCTGTATGCTTTGAGAGGGGAAAATATTTTTTTTCCCTATTCTAGTGGATGATCACAACTATGATCATGAGGCACAATGAATGTATCATAAAAAATGTGCTCAACAAAACTGGGAAGTCCCATCTGGAAGATACTGTGTAATCCAAATGAGGAGAAATTACTTGTTAGTAACAGTAGGAACCAAAGTGATTAAACATCATCTAGATTTATTTCTGGGATGGTTTAAAAAGAGATTCAATCATAAAGTTGAGCATCAGACCTATCAGATTAAAATGGGCAGCAAGCTCAGGTGGGAATGCGTTATTTCAAATGGGCCACTATGTGGATTAAGATGCTTGTCTGTATTCATAGAGCAAGTGTATTGCCATTTAATTGGCTATCTTAGCTAAACACGAAATTGCCAAATTAAGCCTAGAACTTCTCCATAATATATACATGGGCATTTATTTCTCAGAAAGTGATTACACACAGGGACACACACATTGATATATGTATAATATGGCCACAGTATTCATCATGCATATTTGAATATGGAAATGAAATATGTTCAGACATTTTGAACATTCAGCAGGGTGTAAAGGTATTTTACTATGAGAAATGATTTTAAACTTATTAAGAAGAAAAATCAAAACTAATTGTTCTAGAATTCATATCTTACAGCTTATTTTTTTCATTTTGTTTTGTTTGCACAGAGTTCTTGTATTCTAAGGGAAACTTTGTTGGGTTCTGCTGTTATAACAAAATACTAGGGGTTTGGAGAGATGGCTCAGTAGTTAAGAGCGCTGGCTGCTCTTGCAGAAGATCTCAGTTTGAGTCCCAGCACCCACATGGCAGCTATCAATGGTATGTAACTCCAGTTCCAGGGGATCCAACACCTGCTTCTGACCTCTGCAAGCACTTCAGGACAAGGGTGCACTGACACACATTCAGGAAATACACACATACACATAAAATAAAAATAATAAAATACTAGACGCTGGGAACTTTATAAGCGACAGAAATTTATTTATTACAGTTCTATAAGCTGGGGATGATGGAGGCATCAGCACACAGCATCTGAGAAAAGCTCATGCTCAAGGAGGGAGGAGTGAAACTCCAGAACAAGGAAGTCAAGAAAACCTACTGAAGTTTAAAAAGCTGCAAGATTCATAAGGCCCTTCCACAAGGCTACAAAAGCAGTAAACAATTGGTGGAGAAGGAGATTTCCTCTACCTACAGGCCATCAGAGACCTCCAAGAAGGCACTTTTCCTGAGTTTTCTTGCATGCTGGGGTGGGCTTTCTAGTGACCAGTGCTAGACATTAATAATACAAAATAGGATACAGTTTCCCTTCTCCAAGCCCACAGTCTATTGCAAGTTTAAGAGCAGCCACTGGCTTGGTTCTCCATGTGTTTGAAAGACTGGTCATCATCAGAGATAAGGAAATTCAGTAACCACCAAATCAATACATACCTTTGTTTCTGAGGTCTCACTATTCTTCATAGTTACTAATATGATTTCTAAAATGTAATTATAAACTATAATCTTTCTATCAGCACAATTTTAATTGTGGGGGTCATGGGTGGGGGAGAGGTAAATTTGACTACGAACTGTACTATGAAATGTAAAAAAAGATCAATGAAAATTTTTTTAAAATTCAAAGAAATTTATATTTCTAAAATCCTATGGTTTACATTTGATCATAAAGTAAAAACATAATTTACAAACTACTGTGTCCATTAAATTAGCAACATAGGAAATTACCCTGGGATGCAAACTTTTCTATGTTGTCATCCTTTTTTGTGTTGTGCTGTGGATGGAACCCAGAGCTTTGTACTTGCTGGGCAAGCACTGTACTACTGAGCTATGTACCCGGTCAGAATTGTATTAGTTTAGTTTGATATCATGCAATTGGAATAGAGTAAATTGCTCGATAATGGAATGTGAAAGTCTTATACTTGAAGAGATAGGTGTAGGATGCAGTTTATTGAGAAAGTCCCAGCTGGATCCTAAGTTGTGCTTCCTCAAATAATTTGGAGTAATTTCACATTGCTGATGCCTTGCTGAAGAAATCTGCCTGCTAGAAATTTGTATTTGAAACTCAGATGCCTCCTGAGACAGAACTTACCCTGAGGTCAGCAAAGTTTGTTGCATGTGATCACAGTACCAGGGGGAAATGCTGGGGCCACACCTGTGTTTAATTTACAATACCCTTTGCCTCTCTATAATGCCCAAGCACTATATATTACCATATATTATATATTACAGTAGCTGGGGTGTGGTTTTCCAGCATAAAAATTTAGTTCATGTTACTTAGTAGAGGTGATAAATATTACCATTGAAATCTACCTGCCGACTTCATATCAATACTCAGGTGCCAAGGATCCAAGTCTAACTGACTGTGACTAGTAATAATCAGATACATAGAGATTAGAGATGCATGTGCAAACATCTAAGTGTTAGTAGCATTAAAAATGAGTCTTACTGTAGGAAACAGTATATTATAGAAGTAATTTAGTTTCATTTTATTTTTAATATTTTATTTATTATTTTAATTTTATGTGTATGCATGTATTGCCTGCATGTAGGTAAGTGCACCCGTGTCATGCAATGCCTGCAGAGGACAAAAAAGACTGTTGGATCCCCTGGAACTGGAGTTATGGATAGCTGTTAGCTGCACTGTGGGTGCTGGGATTCGAATCCAGGTCTTCTGCAAGAAAAGTCAGTGTTCTTATCTGCTGAGCCATCTCTCCAGCCCCACAGAAGTAGTCTTAAATGATATAAAATCTGTAGAGTTGATTTCATGTCATAAGAAAATTGAGAAAGCCAGCTCCTTATTTTTAAACTGAATAAGATAACACTTAAGTCTCATGAGAAAAAATGGACAAACTGCAGTAGACACTCTCTTCTCTAGAATGTCTTCATGTCCAGCGGCTCAGCTCAGAAATCTCAGGTTAGACTTAACTCTGTTCTCCGTTTGTCTGAGCCCTACTGACAGTATATCCCTGTGACCGCTCCGTCCCTCACTGCCTTGCACTCCCACAGCCTCTCTCTGAGACACAGATAATAAAAACCTCAGCTCCTACAAAGTGATGTTGGACTGAATCCTGATCTTTGGGTAAAGTCTATCAATAGCTTTCAATGGCCAAATCATTCCTAATTGTAATCCTCTGGCCCAATCCTACTATGTGACTTGCTTTGACCAGTGGAAATCTGTAATTTGTTCTAACGCAGAAGCTAAAATATGACGACAGTAAGCCTTTTCTTCTGCTTTTACGAACTATAAAACTTCCTAGTTAACTTCTGGATCTCACAGAAAGTTAGGGATGAGGAACACTGTGAATACTCAGTTACTTCAGTGACCCATCTTAAACTGCAAACCACAAACCAGCCCTGTCTAGATCAATGGAATACCAATCACTGGTGAAAAGCCACTGGTGTGCTCCATCCTGTGTACCTGCAGTGTTGTGGTCACAGCTAACCTATGAACATGTCAAAGTGTTAACTTGAAGTCTACAGCTCCTATGTTGCCCAGCATTGCCTTCGTGTTCTGCCGTCCCACCCTTTTCTCACTCCTGCTCCTCTCCTAGCACCCTGTCATGCCTCAGGAACATCACATATGCAGCTCTGTACTCCCCAGCTGAGGGCCTACAGCAGCTTAGGGCCTACAAGTTCTCTGGTTGAATGGCAATTTCTTTCCACATATCCATCAGGGTCCTCCAGCCTATTTTATACTCTACCATGCCATCTAAAGTTACATTGATGAGAAACATTAAATTTTGCAGTGTCCATACAAACAGCCCTATGAGAGTGGAGGCACAAACACTATAACTTGTCGATGGATACCTTGATCATGAATCCTGGGAAGCTCAGGGCCACTTTGACATCTTGAGATTGGTGTGGTTGATGGTCATGCCCCGCTGTGATCAGAACAGCCCAGCAGTGTAGAAATGATCAAAGTAAAGAGTCCAACAGCTGTGAAGGCTTATCATGGGCCACCCACTTGTCCCACATGCTCCACACACACAGCCTTGTTTAGACCTTGCAGTAATGCTGATTGAGGCTTCTGGTCACAAGCAAATTTTAAAGATGAAGAAAAGGAAATTAATAGTTCCTTTGTCATTTGTCAGTGTCTGGAAAATACTGTTTCCCAGGGCAAAAGCAGTATAGTACTGTACCCAGGGTAAACTGAAACTGAGGAATAACACAAGAGTCAGTTATGGCTTGGAGAAGTGTCCTTCAAAGTCCCAGGTGTTAAATGTTCAGTACCCTGGCCACGCTGCAGAATGGAGTGGCACCTGGAAGAGTTGGGGCCTATTGGGAGGAAGCCTGGTCACTAAGGTCCTGTTCGTGATGGGTGCTACGGGACTGGAACATCCTTCAGTTCCTTGCCTGCGCATAGTGAAGAGCTTGTCCTTCATACGCTCCAGCCATGATATGCTGCTCAGGGCAAAGGGGCCGTTCAGCCATGGATTAAAGACTCTGTGAGCCAAATAAACCTCTCCTCTCTTTAAATCGATTATCTCAAGTAATTCTCTGTATTGTAAGGTTGTGTATTGCAGATTACTAGACATAGAGGAAAGGACATGTTTGTGGTATGGACAAAGCCCTTTGAAATAGGCTTGGAAATAATTCTCAAAATCTTCTAATTTGAGCATAATGCTGTAAGATATGAACACAGATATTATTTTACCCATTTATTAGCTGAAGGATTCAGAGATTAGCACTTTGATGTTATGAAATACTTTGCAAACCAAACTTGATGATTAAAGTATATACAAACTAAAATTAAATGAAAAGAGTTGTCACATATTCCTAACAATAGTTTTTAAAGCACATTTAAAAATGTATCAAAAGTCATAAGAAATTAATATCTAAATTTAAATGATGTAGGAAAATTTTAAAAAGTTGTCAAGTGAAAGAAAATGCAGAAAGCAGGTATTAGCAAAGATTGTTTTGTTTTTATAAACTTTAAATTAGAAATATAGGTACTAAATTATATGCTAATTTTCACACTACGGCATAAAGTATTATAAGGAATAGAAAATGCAATATGAAAATGTGGGTTAATGTATCAGTGGTGTTTAAGTGAACAATGTCCCCCACAGACTCATGAACATTTGGTCCTCATTGGAAGTTCTGTTTGTGAAGGATATGGAATATTTAGGAGGTGCAATCCTGATGGAGGGTGTATGTCACTGCAGAGGGCTTTGAGTGCTAACACCCTCCCCTCCCCACACCTAAGTTTCTAACTTGTGAAAGGAGAAAACCTAAGGGGCTATTTTCTTCTAGAAAAGAATTGTTTCAACATACGAAAATTGCTGCTAATGTGGTTGAAAGAAGTGATGGTCCATCCTAGGCTGCCCATCAAACGTGGCAGTGCCATCAACATGGTCATGACTACGGGGGCACAAAAAATTGAAAAGTGAAATGGTTGTGGATTCTTTCTCTGTAGTCTCTGAGAACTGCTGAGGCTTGAGAGTGTGTCAAGAGAGTCCTCTGCAAGGAGACCTTGAAAGACTATTGCATGAATGGGCGAGCATGAAGCCTGGGTTGTGGTAGACATCCTGAGTTGTTGGAGATGTCAGAGCCCTGAGATTTCTGCAAAAGAGAACTGCATATCGAGAGTGAAACCAGTTCAAGATAGAGATGTATGCTTCACACAGTAAGGCGAAAAGGGAAAAACATCTAAGTTCTTTGAACTAAGTCCCCAGGTCACATAAGGATCTACAGGATTTGGTATTTGTCCTGCTGGGTCTCAGCCTTGCTGAGGCTCAGTATTTTTCCACTAGACCTCTGTTAGTATCTTTTGGAATGGGTATGTCTGTTCTTTGCTGTTGTGTGTTGGAAGCTTGTAATTGCTTTTTAATTTTACAAAAAGTCACAGGAGATTGTCTTGAATGGTGAAGAGACTTTGGACTTTTGAAGAGTGTTGAGATATGGAAAGACTATGGAGCCTGTTGAAGCTGAACTAAAGCACTTTGCATTATGATATGGCCATGCGCATGTGGATATGGTAGTTTGAATGAGAATGCCTCCTGCAGGCTCCTCTATTTGAACACTTAGTTCCCAGTTGATTCTAATGTTCGGTGAGTGTACCAGATAACTTGACACACCTGGGTAGAGGGGCAAGTGTTTTGCCACAGCAACTGAAGGCAAATCAGAACAGAAATAGGTTCCAGGAGTGGGAGATTACTGTACAGACCTGATCTTGGTGTTTTGGGGAGGACTGAGGAAGTATTTGGAATTTTGGGCTAGAACAGCCGTAGAGTGCTTAGAGTTTGTTGCTGTGGAGCTTGGAACATTTATGTTAAAAGAGTTGTAGATGATACAGGCCTGGCTTGTGAAGCTTCAAAGGGAAGAAGCAGAGACTCTCAGGGGTTTATGGGATATTTTGAATTGAGGAACTGTGGTTTCTCGTCAGCTAGGGTTGAAGAATCAGTTGTGATTAAGAAGAGACCAGAACAACTGAAGTGAAACCTTTGTTTTACTGGGACAATTGATGTTGGTTAGCTGGAGCTGAAAAGTTAGCTGTAACAGAAGACTATCATCATTGAGGTAAAATCTTCTGTGAAGTATTTCCTTAGGGTCAGTACACAGACGCTGTGGTTGAGTGGGAGCCCAAGCCTCTATCTCAATCTGGAAGCAGGACTTGGTAATGTGTAGGAGTCTCCTGCATGGTTCTGGTGTTGAAAGCATAAAAGTGTCATGGACAGCAACTGAGGCTTGGCACAATGAGAGGCCAGGAAAGGCCATTGGTGAAAGTGAAGCCTCAGACACAGTGAAGACCCCAGGATTAAAGGGGTCATGGAATGTGAACCTTTGTACCCCAAGAGGCCAGAAGAGCCCATTGGTGAAGGAACAGTCTCAGTTTTAATGGAGACATTACGATTTTGGAGATGCCAAGACCATGGGGCGACTACCAAGGCCAGCAGCAAATGTGAAATGGAGCCGGCCTGGCCCTACAAGGCAAGCTGTGTGTGTTGTGGATGGCAGAGTCAGAGAGACGGAGCTGTCAAAACCATTTGGAGTGCAGAAGATCGTGATTGAATACCAGATAGCCAAGCTGAAGCTACTTCACTGGACTAATGTTTTGCTTAAGTGTGCCTGATTCTTCCCTTTAAAATAAAACAGTAATCAGAGTTCCTGTGCTTCAGCTCCTTCCCCCAGGTTTATGCCCCTGAGTTCTTACCTTGGGCTCCCTCAGTGATGAACTGTGACCTAGGAGATGTAAGCCAAATAAACCCTTACCTCCCCAAGTTGGTATTGGTTAGAGTGTTTTGTAACAGCAATTGAAGGCAGACTAGAACAGTGAGGTTATGGAGCCTTTTGGAGCTGTAGCCTTGCTGGAGAAGCACACCACTGGGGGTGGGCTTTGTGAGTTTTTAACCTCACCCCGCTTCAGTCCACTGTCTCTGCTTTGTCTGCGGCTGGAGATGTTAAATCTGTGCTATGGTCTGGCTGTCTGCTAACATGCCTCCTTAATCATACCAGCTTCTCCCTCTGCTACCATAAACCAAAACAAACAAAAAAATGTTCTTCCTCAAGTTGCTTCCGGTCATGGTATTTTGTTTCAGCAACAAAAAAGAAATTAATACAACACCCTTTTTCAGTTTATTTTCTTAATATTTATTATTTTTTGTTTATTTTATGTGTATGAATGTATTGCCTTGCCTGCATGTATGTACCTGTGTCATGAAATGCCCTCAGAGATCAGAAGAAGACATTAGATCCCCTAGAACTGGAGTTAGGACAGTTGTTAGTTGCTATGTGTGTTTTGGGAATCGAACCCAGGTCCTCTGCAAGAGCAGTCAGTGCTTTTAACCACTGAGACAACTCTCCAGACCCCTCCCCCTTTTTTATTTTCTTTACATCTGCTTTAAAGTGCTTGTGGATTAATTACCTAATGTGATGTTTCCCTAAGTGAGTAAAGTTTGGATCTTTTTATATTTGTGAATTTTAAATTCTGTCACAAAAACAGTGTTCATTCTCCTAAAAAACAAAATTGAAATAATGTATCTAACAAATAACATTTAAAAAATCCCCCAAAATAAGTTATTCCTTTATCTGCATCTAGGGTGTAACATACAAATAAGAAAAAGAAAAAGATTAAAAGCTATTAATTAAAAGGAAGATAATAAAATTTATATGAGTGCTGTTGTAACTGCATTCTACAATATGTAGGGTTATGATTTCTAACAAAGTATCACCTTTAATAGTTTCAATTTTTCCTTTTGGATTTTTAAATAACTGCTTACAATGTATAATAATTGAAAGAATATAAAATAAGTTATACAAGGGATAAAGCTATAGAATTTGTATTATAATTATATAAATTCACTATAGAAAAAGCAAATCCATCACAGTGAAGTCTGTGCATGTGTTCCCTAGTGTGTAAGCATATAACGGTAATGTACCTTTAAGAGAAATAGAAGCTCAGGGTGCGGTAGATGTCCGTGCCTTATGAAACTCTTAGAAATAAAAGGTGCAAATATGGTCATTATTATGTCACTTTCAAATTTTACCCTTGAAATAGTCTAAAAAGCAATGTTGACAGAATAATTTTGTAGATTAAGATATTTCTTGAATTGCATATACTATGTGTTAAGGATGAATTTAGTTCTGAATTGCAGCCATCTTGATCCAGGATTATCTCTTCTCATTTCATAGGAGAAGTTTGGAAAACTCGAAAGAAGCAATTTCAGTTAGACTTAAAATGTCTCCTCCTGCAAGAGGCACAAATCCCATGAATGAAGGCCAGCATGCATGAGCATGGGCTTGAGAAATTTCCAGAGATAATGTTTACATTTTGTGTCTGATGAAAATTCATGATGGAAATAAAGAGGAATATATAATATTAGCCTCTGACTTTTCACTGAGCAAATGCTTATAAATTTTACTATTTTTCATGGCATTATATTCATAGATATGAGCTAATCATGATCTTAAAATATAATCTTAACATGTTATACATTACTGCTGCCTCTTAGATATCTTGAGCCAAAGAAGCTGGATTAGATATTCTATCATAGTATTATTCAATTACAATAAGAAATGCAGAGAGCAATAGGAACAATAATCAACAGTCTTCCAGATTCAGTTACTCATATGAACTCACAGCAATGGTTAAAGCATGCTCAGTTACTCTGCAAGCTCAAACCAGACAAAATCCCAGCATAGACATGGGGAAATGGGTAAGATAACCCATCCCAACCTAAGGAACTTTAGGCAACTGATGGCTGCTGGGAGGGGGAAAGGCAGGGTCTTATAGGGATGGGACTCTTGGTGGGAACAGTGGATAAACACTGAAGGAATTTGGGGGACACAAATCAGACTCTGTAAGACATATAATATATATTATATAAATATATGAGAATTGATTCCATTGGGATGGTGGCAGTGGGGGAGATGGGTAGAGGAGATCAGATGTAAATGTCATCCAAGTATATTTTATGAAAATCACAGAAATTCAATAAAAATGCAAAAAAATGCAGAAAAATACAAATAAATAGATGGACGCAGATCTAGAAGGAAAAAATACTGATCAGATCAAAGCAATTTTGAACCACAGTGTGTCTGAAGACCTGCATTAGAGAAACAATAAAGAGACCATTGTCTTGTATTTTCATCCAGGTTTAAGAGCAAAGTTTTATGGTGTTCTAATCCTTACCATGGGAGTTTATGCAGCATAGACACACCTGTCTGTAACAGGTTCCTGCACTGAAGTGCGGTGAGGAGTGGGCTGGAAGCCTTTGGGGTATGATCTTGGAAGCCACCCTGATCATATTAACCATTCAGTTCAGTTGTCCTCTGATACAAAACAAAAGTGTTGTTTTTATATTTTTTTGTTTTTTTTATAATCTTACAATTTCTTAGGACACTTAATCAGTCACACAATGTATAACATCAAATATAAATAAAGGTTTTTAAAAGCAATCATCCACCCAGAGTGGACTAACCTGGCCCCCTTGGCCACTCTTCCCCTCTGTATGTTGTTTTTTTTTTCAATTTCTAAAATTTATTGATTTTTTTGTGTATTTCATACAGAACGTCCCAAACAATCTTACTCATCTTTATACCCGCATCCCAAATGGCCCCCTCCCATAGCCCCCCACACACACTGGAGCCCATATACTGTCATCCCTGTTACTGTCCACTGTGTTGTCAGTGTCCCAAGCTGTTCCCAAGTGCAAGTCCATTCGCTGAGTCTAGTCAGCCTATTTAGAGTCCCTTGTTTTAGAAAGATCAGCTCTTCCTCATCTAGCAGCAATCAGTTAGATTGGCCTTTCTAGTAGGAGTGAGACTTGGTCAATCATGCAGTAGATTCTCACTGCCCATGAAGCCTGCTTCAGTTCTCCAGCTTTGTCCTGCACGGACCCTCCCTTCCATCTATTATTGTGCAAGTCTGTGGCTTCACTGTGCTGAGTTTTCACCCTCACAGTGCAGCAGTGTTTTCCTCTGATGTTGTCCTCTAACCACAGAGTGTTCTTAGGAACCACATGGTGGAGTGTCCTCTGGGGGAAGAATTCTGAGAATTGAGAATCTTGGAAACCCCCAATTTCCTCAATCCATATCATGTATAATTGGGTTCATTTTTAGCTCTCAAACATGTGTGGCCATTTCTTTTTTATGCCTCAAAGCCTTCTATGTATTCCTCTATTCTTAGGGTCAAGTCTACATCCCTTAATAAGGCTTCTTCCATAATCTGTGGCTTAATATCTGAAAAACAAGGCCTCTCATCTTCGAGCCCTTAGCTCTGTCCTTTTGTCATTAGAGGTGTTTATCTGAATAATTTTATATTGTCTCTGTCAGATTAAAAACATCTTCTCTAAAGCCTTGCTAGAGAGCCCATTGGTTAAACTGTATACCTATATGTCTCTATACACATCAGGTATTCAGGAGATTAATTTATATCTAGAGTGTTTTATAGATGTTACAGATTGGGTCTACAGTCACGCAATGGATCAGTTTCTAGGCACAAATAATGTACATTCCCATACATGTTTAAAAGAACACATGCTGTACAGCTGAGGATCTATTGGCAATAGACAGCTGCTGAGGAGAGCCAGTCAGCTTTTGTTACTGGTGTGATACCTGGGAGGCTGATCAGACTCCAAGAGAGGGACCCAGACCCAGGAGCATTTTAGAAACACAGATTAGACTCAATAAAACTATAAATAATTATAGGAGACATGAAGTAAAGGACTGTAGTACAGTGGAGGGATCAGATGGGGAAGAAGGGGATTTTAGTATGATCAAACTACATCTTATGAAACTCAGATCAATAAAATTGTTCTAAAACGAATGCATAGTGACAATACCTGCTTTCAGGTATGTCAGCCATTTAAGTACCACAACACTACACTTTGCTATGGCAGTATCTCTCTTCAATGCAGCAAAACCTGTTTTGAGAAGAAGGAGGACTACAAAGATCTAGCTGAATTATGGCTATGTGCTTTTGTGGGGCAATCATCTCAGACACTACAGGAGACAGAAACATGCACAGCTCCCACTTATAAACTGAAGCAGGCTGGCCATCCATGTATGAGGGCTCTGTGTGGACTCAAACTACTATGCATGGAAAACACTCAGTACTTCTCCACTGAGTACACACTGTTCTTTTTTTTTTTTTCATTGTTCAGTAAACTGCACATTATAACAGCTACTTTTACACAGAATTTGTAATACATTGGTTCCTACAACAGGAAGAAATTCCTCTATACAGAAAATAGTTCATTTATCTATGCTGGTACTCCAGAAAATCAGAAGTCATTTTCTCTGGGAACTTTTAGGCATGGTTAAGTACAGGAAATGGCCTGGCAACAGCAGCTAAGACTCCTCCAAACCTTTAATAGTCTTGTGAACACTGAGATCAGCTGACTTTCACTTCCTAGCATAAAAGTCCACAATCTTATCCTGTGGTTGCTTTCTCATTGTTGGTTATGCTTACTATTTTTTTGTCATTATTATTTTTATTTTTGTATGTGTATGAGTGAATTGCCCACATGTAGGCTGATGCACTCATGTTGCGCAGTGCCACGGAGGTTAGAAGAGGGTGTTGGAGTCCCTGGAACTAGTTATAGATGGTTGTTAGTGCCATGTGAGTGCTGGGAATTGAACCTCTGCAAGAGCAGTGAATGATCTTAACTGCTGAGCCATTTCCCCAGCCCTTATTATTTCTTTTTAAGAATTCATAGTAGAAATAAAAAATACTGAAAAAGTAGTAATAAGAGTCTTCCCTCACTGAACCTACTCTATATGGAGCTCAGTCCATAAGAGCACACAGTCAGTCACCCTTCACCTGGGACTGTACTTGATTAATAAGACTGCTACCTTGCTTGCTTCTCCAGCAACTGCAATGTTGGAAGACCTAGACAAGGTGAAGTATGGGCATCCATGTTTATTGCAGTACTCTTACAGTAGTCATGTTATGGGGTCAGTATAGGAGCACAGCAACAGATGAATGGAATGGAAAACGTGACTGAAGCCAGTCTTGAATAATAAAATTATGTCAGGAAAACGGATGGACCTGGAGATTATATAAGTCAAATTCAGATGGACAAGTAATCACATTTTGCTCATATCAAGAGTACAGATTTAAAAAATTACTAAAACAAGGTAAAGAAGGGGCACTATTTGAGAAGCAGATGTAGATGAATGTGAGGGATAGGGTCGAGAGAGGGCAATGGGGGCAATAAGACCAGCATGTAAACATAAATGCATGGAAATGGTTCCCATTTTATACAATGGTCATACTCTAATGAACATTCGAAACAGGAAGCAGAAGAAAAAGGCCACCTAAAGGAGAGGAATTGGTCTGCTGTGTTGACTTTCTTGCATCCCTACATTTAAACACTCTGCTGGGTATATGTTGCTAAGAAGCTTTTCCACATGAATATCAACTGCAGAAAACACATGAATATTAATTATTATAATAAAATATTAAAGCAAGTTTCTTAAATTTTATGTTTATGCAGTAGGATAAATGCCTCATACAGTAAGCTTTGCTCATAGTCCATAGTCTGAGCACTCTGTTATGCCTGCTGTCCAGACATAACTGTCAGTAGAGCCCACTTTCCTACTGCACATGTCAGCCTTGGAGTATGTCACTGGAATGTTCATGGATTATTTTCCCTCTTTCAATTCTCAGACTGCCTTGACAGTCAGTACTTCAGATGATAGGATCGAAAATGGAAGGGCAGTGTTCGCCACTCCTGAAGGCTTGGACATGCCACGCACACCATGCCTATTCCGATCACATTTTAATTTCCTCCTGGACAGTTTTCCTTGATGCATCATAACAGTTTGCTTTGATTCTTCTCACTGCTCATTCTCAGTACAGTCAGGCACATACAAGGATGCTGGAAGAGCATGGCTAGCATGGCTTTTCTCTCATTAAATACAGAGCCACCTGGACATCGAAGTGGACTGAACTACTATAGCCTTAAAAATAAATTCCAGGAATTCAGATACTCAGGAATGTGTTCAGATAATATTCACTTGTTTCTGACTCATTTTTATGTTCATGTGATTTGATGACAATTGTGAAAATAATATTTCTTGGTTTAATATCAGAACTTATGTTTTTTCAAATGAGTTTATCGCTAAAACTATTAAGCAAATTATTTGAACACTTCGTTGATTACTCAGTACATTAATTAATTTATTGTACTAACATTCATGGGTGTGTTCTAATTTGGATGTCTCACTAAGAACCATCATAAGAGTTACTGCATCTGGAATCTTCATTTACTGAATACTACTTTGTTTCCTGCAATGTCTGCAGACTGTGCAGCCTGATCTGACCTTCATAAGTAGAATATTGAGTTTCACCATCATTAAAAGCAGCACTAGCTGTCCTTAGACAATGGGGACTTTTGCATAAAAATTATAGGTGCTGAATCTTGAATCATCATAAGTTCTATGTAGACCAGATGATGCAACAACATCTGACCAGTTAGGACCAGCAATGGACTGCTGTCATTCCTGGAACAGTCTCCAACGTCCACAGTCCTCTTTCCTCACCCGTGTGTCTTTCCGACGCTTTCATTTGAAAACCCTGTGTATGCCTTAATTTTGAGAGAACTTTTATAATGGAGTTAATGTGGTAATTCTTAGTCCATTTATATTAACTAAACTGTACTTTGAGAGAGGACACAGTAGGAAGATATCTTCCCTGTAAACCAGAGCCCCACACAGATACTGTAGAAGTGACTAGAAGGAGATTGAACTGGGATCAGGTCACCTATAAGAACACTTCCAACCAAATAATGATGCTGTGTAGCATTCTGGCTATGTCATGCATTAGTCTATAATCACCAAGGTAGACTAGTTTATTTTTATAGTTGTTTTGACACAGGAAAGCAACTCCTCATTCAATCAGCATGTGCAGTTTTTTTGTTTGATTTTTTTTTAGTGTGTGTACTTTGTAAAAGGGGAAAACGACCAAATCACACAGAACCCACATTAAGGGAAGTCTTTATAATAGATTAAATTCTTTCCTTAGAAAACTCAAATTTTGGTTATAATTCTAAGATAGCAATTATAAAATGAAAAACATGGTTCAGAAAAATAATTAGGAAATGCTTTTTTTTAAAAAGTCATTTGTGGTAGAAGAAAACACAATCATGAAGCTTTCTTTCTTTTCTTTTGAAAAGGATAACAACCCACACATATTTTTATCAATCCTCTCTCCCTGCCGTCTATCAATCATCAATCTCTCTATAATATGTATCAATAATCTGTTATCTACTACCTACATATTTAGACTTTATTTTTATATTTATATAGGGATAAACTGACATTATTTATTTTGGTATGCTGTATGTTTGTACCAAATATGTTTTATTAAAATGTAAAGCTTTTATTGTTAAAACAGATTAAAATATGACTAATTTTCTGTGTATTAAAAGAAATATCTTAAATCTGACACATGATTATTTAGAATGCCACATAGCATAAGAAATCCCTTCACTTCCTCTTGAAGGACATCTCTGGCATGTTTTGTTTTTTTTTTATGCTAAAGCGAACTTATTACCTTGGTTGCTGCATCAAAGCAGATGAAGCCTGTGCTGAAGTCAATAGTGAGGCCCATTAGGTGACTCTCCAGCACGCATGCATATGTCTTGCACTAGAGAGAGTAGAGAACACTGTTAGTTTCCAGGGATTGATGTAATCAGCGCCAGGGATTATATAACTGCTCCTCTGCAAACATGCAATATTTATTATGAGCAACAACTGCATGTTTAGTGATATTTCTACTTCAACAAAAACAAAAGTTGGTATTTTTTCACTTATTTGTGGTTACAAAGGGTCAAGTTCCAGATACAGCTTTATATGGTTTTTATATGATGCAGAACAATCTCATATTTATATACCCACATGTCATATGTACTTATGTATAGATAAACATTTTTTGAGATAACATCTCTCTATGTACCCCAGGTTCACGTCAGACTTAAAATCTTTCTGGCTCTGTTTCTGAGTTTTAGGATTAGATGTGTGCTTAACTGTGCTCAGCTCCCTTTGCTATATTTGGAATAATTCTTGTACATAATATTTATACATAAGCCAAATTACACTATGCTATTATATTATGAAAGTTAATAATATTGAACTTTCATTATAACAAGATAATTATTATTAAAAATAAGATACAACTTAAATTAATGGATATTAATTAAAGAGTATTCTAGGCACAAATCACAGATACAGTATTCAAGATAAAAATAATATGTCTTGAATTGCAAGTTTCTGTGTTCTTCCATATGGCACACAATATTACACAAAGACATTTACCTTTTGCCTATGTTTGTTTATACTGCAGTTTTTTCACAACCAACTAGTGTATCTTGTAGCAGAGAGAAGTTTCCTAGCATGAGTAAGGCTCTTGTTCTGCTCCTCAGATTCACAATATAAACAAAGAAGTAGTAAATTTTCACCTTGAAACCAGATTGTGATTTCATAAATATAAATATTTTGGGAAGATAATAAATATAGGTAGTAAATATAAAAAGGATACGAATCATATATGAATTAACATATATATAGATGAACTGTTTTTTAACTTTTTAAAAAAATTTATTTATTATTTTTATTTTATGTGTATGAATGTATTGCCTGCATGTAAGTAAGTACACCCATGTCATGCAATGCCTGCGGAGGACAGAAGAGGCTGTCGGATCCCCTGGTACTGGAGTTACGGACAGTTGTTAATTGCCATATAGGTGCTGGGATTCAAACTTGGTCTTCTGCAAGAACAACCAGTGTTCTTAACCACTGAGCCATCTCTCCAGTGCCTAGATGGACATTTTTTTGAGACAACATCTCTCTATGTAGCCCAGGTTCATCTCAATTGGCCTGGATGCATAAACATCCACATACAACAAGATGCATTATTTAGTTGTTTGGCTGGTTTTATTTTCATTTAGTTTAAGAGTATAATGGTAAATTAAATGAATTGTTATTATAATTCATATATGACAAAGCTGTTTGCCTACACAGTTTTTCAATACCAATATATTAACTCAGTCACAAATAACTGTAATCCTGGTTAAATATATCAGATTGTGTGGCTGGAGAGATGGCTCAGTGTTTAAGAATACTGACTCTTCTTGCAGAAGACCCAGCTTCGAATCCCAGCACCTACCTTGCAGCTAACAACTGTCAGTAAATCCAGTTCCAGGGATCTAACAGCCTCTTCAGTTCTCCACGAGCACTGCATGACACAGGTGCACTTACCTACATGCAGGCAATACATGCACACATATAAAGTAAAAATAAAAAAATTTTTTTAAAAATATATATCAAATTGCTTTTATCTGAGCATTATATTCATGCGTTTGAAGCATAATTTTCATAGAAAAATTATGACCATGCCATTAATGTTCATTTCATGTTAAAATCAGAAAAAAGTAGAAGACATATTTAATGGGCTTTAAAATCCTTACTTGGTTGTTTTGCTTAAAATGGGTGCATCTTATTTATTCATTAGTTGATAGACATCTAGACTGTACCCTCTTACTGGCTGTTGTTATTAGCACAGCAATGAGCTTGGAAGAGCATCTGTCTCTGTAGTAGGAGGCAGAGTCCTCTGGGTACATGTCCAAGAGTGGAATAGCTACATACTATGGTCCATATATTTTCTAGCTTTTTGAGGACCCTGTGGTACATTTACACATGAGCAGTATTTAGAGATTAAGAAATTGTCAACAAGCAGAGACTAAAAAGGGGAGGAATTCCCAGCCCTAAATGGATGTCTACAGCACACTTTTCCCTCCATGTATCTTTGAGGAAGAGGAGGCAGAAAGAATAAGAGGCAGATGTGCTGGTGGCTCCAAGGGAGGAGTGCATTCCAGACAGCAGGGGAGCTATATATATGCAGTCACAGCCATTATGTCACCATCCCCAATACCTGCTCCAGCTCAAGCCACAGGAAATAGCAGCACAGGTAGGGGAAGGTGGACATGAAGTTCCCGTCCTAGCTAAGAAGCCCTCTGCAGCTAAGAGCTGGTGGAAAGAAGAATCCATCTTTATCTGAGCACCAGAAATTGGATATGATAGGGAAATAATTACACAAAGATGGGTGGGTAGAGAGGTGGGTGTGGGTCTAGGAAGAGTAGTGAGACAGATGTGTATGATCAAAATACATTACATGAAGTTCTCAAAGAATTAATGAAAATATGTAAATAGACATCTTAGAAGAATGAATTCATCTGTTAGTAATTTATGAAAAGTTTCAGTACAAAGGTTCAAGGCAATACTGTTTACTTTTAATTTAGGCTTAATTGCTATTTTCACATGCTGACATTTAAAAAATAAAATTATAGGTGAACTATTTATTATGGTGAAATATTTATTATGGAACATTAAAATTTTCTCATTAAGTTAAACATCACAAATTAATTCACATTTCCTCAATAATCATTAAAAAGAAAACAAATAAATATTATAAATTGAGATTCAGTGAAATTCAATTCTATAACGTACAGTGCTAATAAATATATGAGTGTATTAATATGTCTCAATAATGAAATATTTGCTTAATGTTTAGTTACTCTATTTATGCCTTGAAAACTGAATTTTAGTGTGAAAAACATAGTTATTATTTCTTATGGAAGTTCCAAAAAGAAGCACTTTGAAAGACTTTTGCATGGTTATATATTATTCAACATTTGGAGGAAAGACATACACATTATAAACATTTGGCAATGCCCTTTTGAACTAAATTTTCATCACCAAATAAAAACACATGTGAATTTAATTTGGAATAATTTTAATTAAGTGTAAGAAATTTTGAAATTAATATACTACAAAAAGGTCAGATTTTAAAAGAGACCATTGCTAAAATTGAATTACTATATGGTTGCAAAACAAACGTATCCTTTACTGTTATTACTCATTTGCCCTAGGAAACTTGTAAAGGCAATAAAAATATTATAAATGAATTAAGTCTCACATTATTACTTTTGCATAACGGAAATGTAAATTTTTATATAAATTGTCATCTCTGTGTTTTAATATTGATCACATT
>NW_008353359.1:1396337-1411325 GCF_000622305.1 Nannospalax galili | reverse complement strand
GTAAGGCATAATATTGAATGAGTTTTTCACCTTTAAAAAAGATCTCCATTTCATTTAAAAATATACTGTTTCTTACAGAAAGACTCACTTTTAATGCAATTGATATTAAGATTTTTGCACCTGTGTTTCTAATCTCTATATATCTGGTTATTGCTAGTCACATTCGGTTACTTTCTGAGCTCCTTGGCATGTGAGCATGAATATAAAGTCATCAGGTAGATTTCAATGGTAATGTTTTTCACATTTTCTAAATTTTAAATTATAAACAAATGAAAAAAGTGAAATATATTTAAATTTGTGCTTTCCATGGAACATTCCTTCAAATAAATATGAAAGTATTTATATTAATACATCAAAAATCATGAAAATTGGCAAATTAATATATTTGAAGGTTGAAAATAGTGTATAGTCCTCATAAAAATCAATTTCAAAATAAAAATTAATTTTATTTGTGAATTTATCAAAGGTATTAGTCAAATTGTTAATTTTACTTCTGCCTACTTTTAGTAGGACACATATTCCACTTTATTTTCTTCTGTTTTGTTTTGGTACAGTGGGGTTTTACGTAGCCTGGGCTGGCCTCAAATTGCCTTACATAGCTGATGATGACCTTGAACTCCTGGTCTTCCTACCTCTGTCTTCCAAGCCTTTTACTGTAAGTATGCACCAGGTCCAGCTCTCTAATTTTCAATGTAGTGAGATATTGATAATATAAAGAATGACACATTATTCTTAGGATGAATATATTATCTTTATATATTGAAAACAGCCCTTCCAAAATGTTCAATCAATTTTACCAATTTCTGGTGTTGTTATCAAGGAAGAATTATAAAATCTGAGACTTCTCAAAGGCTGAAATGAGTTCAGGTAGTTTCCTTTCACTCTGTCATGTCATTTAAACTGGCTTTGAAAGTTGGTGAGGTGATTGTCCTAAATCTTTCACTGACATTGGCTCAAATTATACATAGAAAATCAATTTTCCAAATGAAATCATTAAAACACAAAGTGAAGACTTGATTTTGACTCTCTTGTTTCCAACTTCAGGAGATGTATAGTGTCATCTTATATTGGAATCAACATACTGGCATTGCCATGCAGATGTTTCTAAGTACAGTGGAATATTCTAGAGAAACTGTAACTAGGAAAACCTAAATGTTAATATAAAATAAAAATGTTAAGTAATCGTTCAAATTATATTCTAATATTTTAGAGGCTGGCACTTAGGACTAAACACAATTTAAGATATTTTCCATCTTCTCTTTTTTAGTATTTGGATGCCTATTTCAATTGGTATGCAGCTAAATTTTGGAAACTTTGGTCAGCTGAAATTATTTGGTTTAGATATATGAAGACAAAAGTAGAAATATTAGAAACAATCAATACAGTGAGAAAACAACTAAAACTTGAGGTTTCTCTTTGTGATCCTGATGATGTCACATGGGGACAACTGCAGAAGTTTCAAGTCAGAAAAAGAAAATTCATGTTAGCATGTTGCAAAGTGTACACAGATCCATTACAGCTGAGCATTCTGATGTGCTCAGTGTTACACTGTCTTCACACTAGATTAAAGGCTAAGAGCCCATTCATATGTTGATCTTGCTCTAGGACTCTATTTGGAAGGAGCAAGATCTTCAGTACTTTTCAATATCCTCCAGAGCTGCTGGTGTCTACCCCAGAACCAGTTCTGTACAGTACCTCATTCCAGGTTCTCATGTACAGTGGCCAAACCTTCTGTGAAGGTTGAACTAGACATAGCATCACAATGGAGAAACACAATTCATTAAATATTCCCTTGAAACTTGTGATGTAAAAAAAGTATTGCAATTTAACTGAGAAGAATAAAATACTCTCAAGCCACTCTGTGATAGCAAAGATGTCACCCTAAAGTCAGAGTGTGAGGCACCCTATAAAAATAAAGCAAACCCATTGAAATCTACCTGATGACTTTATGTCCATACTCAGGTGCCAAGGATCCCAATGCAACCCACTGTTACTAGTAATTTTCAGATACATAGAGATTAAAGACACTTGGGCAAACATCTAAGTGTTAGTAGCATTAAAAATGTAGGAAACAGCATATTTTAGAATGAAATGGAGATCTTCTTTAAAGGTTAAAAACTCATTCAATTTTACATCTTACACGGTTTATACTGAGTTCAATAGTGTGTCACTGTATTAATTCAACTGTGAACCTAAAAATTTACAGCCACTTTTGAAAGAGATGTATCCTTGCTCTGGAAATTGTTGCTGAATATATTAAAGCAGTAATGAGATGCTTCTTCTTAAAAAAAAAAAAAAGAGGAAACAAACAAACCAAAAACAAACAAACAAACAAACAAACACAAAAGCAACAAACAAACAAAAAAAAAAGTGAAAGAAAGCAGAGAGGGCTCCTGAATCCGAGGAACGGACAGCATGGGAAGGGCTAGTGGAAGGAGGCCCGGGCTGCCGCAGGCGCACAAGTAATGACCAGTCGTTCTTAAAGATAAACGGAAGGCTTCTGGAAACTATGTGGTCAAATCTGGAGAAGAGCTTTGTAAACGGTTACTAAAAACAAGAGCTTCTTCTATATAAGCTTAAAATATAGCAGGGTGTTAATAGAAAATAGTCTATAAGACAAAATCATGGAAAAATTAAGACGTTATTCAGACGGGCCTTACTCATTTCTCAGTAATGATTATTGTGGAACTCAATTGTGATAAAAGTCAAGTGCTAGGAACTGTGCTCTTATGCTTCCCTGAAAACCCAATGAGGTGTGTCCCCAGAATACAGGTGTCCCAGGTGTCCCCGGTGTCAGTCATGCTGCGTTCCACAGGCACTCACCTGTATCCGTTCCACTTCTAGAAAGGTGGCGGTCTGGAAGGCTCGTTCCCACTGGGCAAGATCGCTCTCTAACTCTACAGAGAAGTACAGGTCCTCTCCACACTCGGACTGCACAGTGAAGCAGTGTTTCCGCCGGTCCAGGAGGTCACTGTCCTGATGAAAACCTGGAGTTACGCAGGCTGGCATACATCAACTCACAGCGGGGATGGCAACACTCCCCAATAACTAATGACGAACAAACTATCACTAAGACTGCTTTGAAAATGGTTAGCAAGACAAACTTTTCCCACCTCAAAGTCCACATCTGATACGTTTGTTCTCCATGTCACCACTGATGTGCAACGGGGGAAGGGACTCTGGCTTCAGTTCTTACAAACAGAAGCACCACAGCACTGAGCGCTGATTGCAAGGGCTGACCTACAGTTCCTTTCTCCCTTACAGAGCTCTCGAGACACTGAGGCTGCTGATCATGTCGACAGCTTTCAAAGAGCTGCTTTAGAAGAGACTTTTACTAAAATTTCTGTTTAAAATTTTTTTTGATGAATTTTTGTGTATTTCTTAAACCCTTTAAAAATCAGGAATCCACTGAAAGTGTAAAACAAAACAGTGTAGTTTGTGTATGGCAATTATATTGCATCTCTCTCAAAAAGCAAGCATTTTATTTATTTCTGTAATTGTATTTCATTGTGCCAATAATTTTTGATTCTTGAGGCTGGAGAGATGACTCAGCAGTTAGGGGTACTGGCTGTTCTCTTGCAGAGGACCTGGGTTTGATTCCCAGCACCCACATAGTGGCTAGCAACCATCTTTAGTTAACTAGAGTTCCCAGGAATCTGACTCCCTCTTCTGACCTCCATGGGCACTGCATGACATGGGTATACTTAACACACATTCAGGCAATACATTCAAACATAGAAAGTAAAGGTAATAAAATATTTTAAAAATTGATCCTGTAATTTCTTGGTCCTACCAGAGATTTTAACTGAAGCACTCACCTAGCTCATTGCATTTCAGCTGTAATATGCTTTCCAAAGGCAGAGATGTGAGAGTGAGAAATAGGTGCTGAAGAACAGGGTGACACTGCATCATTTGTCTGATACATAGTTTGAAATATTTATTAATTGTACTGAAAAGTGACAAAAAGCTGATTGTTGATGATTCTTCATTTTGATGCCGATGTACAATCACTAAACACTGGAAATGTTGGATGCAATTATCTGTATTGACAGTGATTTAAAGACAATAGCAATTTCCCTTTTTCTAAATTTGATTTTAAGGGTAAGGAAGAACAAATAAAGGCAGCTCCTTCCAGTACTATGGAATGCCTCTGACACTTGCTGTCAGAAAGCTAAGAGCCCAATACACATTGTCTACATGGAAAGAGTGAAAATATAATGTGCTGTGAGTATACTATAAAGGCAAATAGGTTGCAAAGTACTTTGTTTTATAATTTGGTGCACATATACTGTCTGGGGAACACGCCCATGTCACATATTAAATAAATAACTACACCGGTATATGCTGGTAAAAATTCCTATGAGTGCCAGTATAAAAAATCACACACACACACACACACACACACACACACACACACACATTTGTAAGTCAGAAAAATGTTCTTGGAGATATATATTGTAAACAGTGTCTGAAAAACAAGACAGGTTTAATCTGGAATGGGAGAATGCTCTTGGGGGTGACAGGAGTGGCAGAGGTTTGAAGCAGGCAGGTGAGCAGAGCAGGAGCATCCTGAACTCCACAGGAAAGGTGTGAGATAGTAAGAGCTCCCAGGTAGGAGGTGAGGTCACTGCACAGGCATGGTGTTGAACTTGAATCTAAGTATAATTATAAGCCACTGCAGCAAATGTTTTGTGTAACCTCCATCTGTACTTCCAATATCTTATTACCTTTCAGTTTTATATCACATTTTTAAATGAATAAGCAGCACTAACATTATATCCAAACACTGCAGTTTTCAGAAAGTTGCCACTTTTACTGTTTATTACTTTGATCTTAACTCCTTTTCAGGGAGGCATGTATATGTCAGAGTGCAGGCGCTGCTGTGTATGGATGCCTATACACAAGGAGGCCACCGGTCAGCCATGGGGATTGTGCCCAAGGACATGTCCACCAGATTTTTTTTTTTTTTTGAGGGAAGATCTATCATTGGCCAGAAGCTCAGCAACTAGGCAAAACTGGCTGGCTAACAAGCCCCAGGGCCCCTCATGTCTCTGCCTCTCCATATTTGGGATTACAAGCAAGTACCACCATGCCCCTCATTTTGCCTGGACAATAGCCTCCTTTATGCATTGTTCTCTTGCTTGTACTGACTGAGCTATCTCATCAGACCCTTGCTTCCTTTGTAGCCTAAAATGCTCATCAGTGACACTGCTAACCAGGGAGTCTTCAGTCCCATAAGCTGCATGTTGCAATGGAATCTTAAAGTGATCCACGGGTGCAGTTTTTCTATTCTTTTGATGGAACCAAATGTCATTAATCTCTTCAAACTCTATGTAGCAACTTTTATTACATTACCAAGTATTGAATGTCTCATGGAAAATGGCTCTCCAATGAACCTTAAGGAAATGAGTTCAGGATCTTTGAATCCTTGCCTCTTGTACTTGTGATTTATAAAGTGGTTCCCAGACATGGCTTATAACATGCACTGTTGTGGACATCTGAACATTGGGTAAACAAGGTAAAAATATCAAAAGCATTGGTTGTGTTGTGGAGTTAAAGATATATGGGAAACAAGATAAGGAGCAGAGAGTCATTTTTTATAGAAATCAGGATGGGGCAAGTTTACTAGGAAGACACCATACCAACACTGAGACTCGAGGTGAGGCAACTGCAGGGAGTTACAAGCCTCAAAGAGTCTTTGGTCCTGCCGAAGTTCCTGACCAGTCATTCCTGTAAGAGCCGCAGCAGGCCTAGGAAAGGGCTGGGCAAGAATGCTGCTTTAGGCAGAGGCATGGAGTGCAAGGAAGAATTGCTGCAAAGGCAGCAAGCTTAGGATCCTTTCTGAGGAGTTTACTGAAAGTGACTCCAAAATGCATAGCTTTGCTTTAATGGAGATCACCTGTGCCAACTGGAGCTCTATCTGCTCATGGAAGGTTCCACCTTTGCTGTCTGAACTACGCCAAATGTCTGCATTCCCCTGCTTCTTCTCTTTGAGTGCCTGCACTCATTATCAAGTTACATGCAAGTTATATAAATGTAAATATATATATAATATACATAATATGTATATATATGTATGGCACTAAAAGAGGAATTAATAAGCTATACACAAATAGACATAACTCTTGGCTTGAGCTTTTATCCCTCTCCATGTTCCTCTCACTGTCACACAGTCACAGACTGTAATGAGATAATAAAACATGGGCAACAGCTTCTGAATTCAAAGTTCAGCTCTTCTATTGATTAGTAGATTATTCTGAGCAAATGTATTAAAATCTCTGCATCATTTTTACTCATATGTAAAATGAAAGCAACAAAGTGGCATTGTAATTGTCAACAAATAAGGTGTTGTTTATAATTGACTTAGTTTTTGATGCACAGTAGTTGTTAATAATGTCAGATGCTCCTACTCTAAAACTGGTTGGCAGCAAGATGTAGCTGCTGATCTCTCCTCTGACAGGCTCCATGGACATATTTATCCATCTTTTGTCAGAGTGTGACTTCCCTTTGTATTTTGGAAAGTATAATAAATAATAATGATTGGAATAATACTAAATTACCATGTCCTGAGCACTAGTTCTGGGCATTTGTCTCACGTGTGGCTCTAACAGAAGTATCCATTTCAAGTTTCCCGAACTCTTTCTGAAGACATTTCTGTATAAGTGTAGTTAGTGTACTTCTCAGGTATATAAAACAATCCTACAAAAGAGTATTAAAATTGTTTTCTAATAACCTGTATTTTTCTGAAGTTTTATAAAGTTAATGGTTATAACTGTGTTTTTACTTAAGGCTGGCTTAAACAATTTTTTGAAGTATGGATATTAGCAGAAACAGATGCCCTATTTTGCTTAAAATGTATGAAATGAAAGGCAGAAAAGGCTACAAAAGCTGAGCAGTTGTACGCTGTAGTCTGTGCACATGTGCCCTGGCTCCACCCTCCTTCCCTCTCTCCCTGCTTGGTACCCGGAAGTCATTTGTTTCAGACTTTACTGGTTCACTTTTCATTATTCTAATATCAATGACTGTTTCCCTTCAACATAAGGACATTCATAAAATTGAAAAAGGAGAGGGGAATAAGTAGTGAGACCAAGGATAAATTGTTAAATGTTATGCTAAATATCAATGTTTTTGTAACTGGTATCACTTGAGTAATATGCTTGTGACAGTTGTTTGTTTCTATTATGTTTATGTGATCTTTCAGTGAGTAGAAAACCATGCAACCTTTTAGCATGAAACTGCCTTAATCAAATGAAAACTGTGACTTTTTAATGAAAAGAGGAATAATTCTTCCATTAAAAATGACTATTATCTTTTTGAAGTTATAATCATTAAATCTGCTAAAAATTATCATACAGGAAATTCACAGGTATTTAAACTCACACTTGAGTCTTCTTTAACATTAGAACTCTAGGAAGGATGGTGTCCAAACTAGCAGAGCAGATGGACATCTCCTTCAATAAGGAAATGCTAGCCTCAAGAACTGATTACAAGACTACTTTTCATTTTTATGAAAATAATATTCTTCTCTAAATGTGGATGCAGGAAGATGAGAAGTTAACAGTTATCTTTGAATATATATCAAGCTCAAGGTCAGCCTTAGTCACATGAGACAGTGCCTCTATCAGTATCATCATTAACATCATCATCATCATCATCATCACCATCATCTTTGTCACCATGATGATTTCTACACAAATCCAATTTTTTAAAATACTTTATTATTTTTACTTTATGTGGAAATGTGTACTGTCTGAATGTGTATAAGCACATTTATGTCTTGCAATGCCCCCTGGAGGTCAGAAGAGGATGTCAGATCTCTTTGAACTGAAGTTAGGGATGGTTGTTAGCTGCCATGTGGTTGCTGCTGGGATTCAAACAGTGTCCTCTGCAAGAGCAAAAAGTGCTCTTAACGACTAAGCAATCTCTTCTGCAGCAAATCCAAATATTTTAAAGAATATTTTCCATTATTATATTTTCAAAAAGACAAAAATAGATTGTTTAAAAATGTAACAAATATGACCAACCCCCCTCCAAAAAAAAAAAAAAAAACAGGAAAAAAAAAGACAGTTGTAGTTTTCTCTCCTTAGCTAATCAGAATCCGTTCATCCTGTCCTGGCCCTCCTTGGGCCTAGGTGCCCTTCCCACCACTGCTTCCCGAAAGACCCAGAATACCCAGGTGATTTATTGGGATCCTGCCCACTGGTTCCTCAGTCCCCTGCTTTAGAAACAGTCCCATTTGCACTGCTCCAGGGCCCATATCTTCTCTGTTTAGCTTGTCAGAACCTGGTTACTTAATCCCCATCATTCCAACGTGAGCACAGGCCTCTTTGGAGCCTGCTGGAGAGGTCTTAAATTGATGACTCCGAACTATCTGGTCTGTCCAAATTAAAAAACAAAACAAAAGAAAACAAAAAAAGAAAGAACCCAAACACAGATGACTAACTAGTAATATACAACCAGAAAGCAGCAAAGGTACATCAACAACAAAAACAGAGCAAAACTTCAGCTCAACAATGGAAAGCCTGGCTTCACATCAGACACACAATCAAAAAAGAAACCCATATGCCCATTATTTTACAATGCAAAACCACAAACGACTTGTAAAACCAAGATAATATGTGCCCACCAAATCCCACCGGACATATAGAGGTGTTCTACAGTAGGAACTACGCAGAGGAATCCCAGAAGGCAGAATTTTAAAGAACGTGATCAAATATATAATAAATATATATAAAATATAATAAACATGATCAAAGAAATCAACCATTAAACAACACACAAACTCAAAGAAGATAGGATTAAACACCTGACAAAGCTGAAGAAAATACAAATATATGGCTGAATGAAAATGACAAAAGACAACTCAGGGTTTAAAAATCAATTTATAAAAACGATAGAAATATTAAAACTTGGGCTGAAATGAAGATAAAATTGAACACTCACTAAGCTAATTTTAAACAATAGGAAGAAGCCTCACCAGCAGAGTGAATCAAATGGAAAACAGAGTAACAGACTGGAAAATAAAGTTTAAGATTTGGACAGCTCAAGCAAAGAATATTTTAAAAAATTAAAATAAAACACAGGAATGGAATACACAGTAAATGTGAGAAACCATGAAAAGATAAAACCTATGCATCACAGGCGTCGAGAAAGGTGATAAATCTCAAGTCACTGACATTGACCAGATCTTCAACAAGATCATAGAAGAAAACTTCCCCTAATTAAGGAAGACATACCAGTACAGATAGAAGAAACACACAAAACTCCAAAGAGATAGCACCAGAACAGAAAGTCCCCATGGCATATCATAGTTTAAACAGTAAATGCACAAAACGACGGGACGGTATGGTAAGTACAAGAGAAAACAAGTTACAAATAAAGGAAAACTCATTAGGACTATGAGCAACTTTCAATGTGAAGTATACACCCAGAAGAGTCTCAAGCAAAGTTTTCCAAGTCCTAAATGATAATAGTTGCCAGCCTAGAACCTTGTCCTGTAAAACTGTCTATCACTGTTGAAAGGAAAAGAAATACTCCTAAGACACAAATAGGCTGAAAGAATTCATGCTCACCAAATCAGTCTTACAGATAATGCTTGAAGCAATACAAAGAACTAAAGAAATGACTGAATTTGACCAAGACACTACAGAAAGAAAGTAAGTGAAACACAAAACAGGACTAAGAACTCAGAAGATAAAGTGACAGCAACCAATACATATCTTTTAATAATTGCTTTAAACATCAATGGCCTCAATTCCCCAGTCAAAAGGCACAGACTAGTTGAATTGATTAATAAAGAAAACCCGATTTTTCTTTTTGGATACAAGAAACTCATCTTCAAAGATGGGCACCACCTTAGGGTGAAAGGATGGGAAAAATATTCCAAGACAATGGCAAGGAGAAATAAGCAGGCATTACATCATAACTGACAAAAGAATCTACAAATTAAAATGAGGACAGATAAAGAAATGAATTAAGTCTGTTCAAAGGAACAATCAACCAAGAAGACATTACAATGATGACCATATATGTAGCAAACTCTGATGCACCCAAGTTCATAAGAACAGTGCTATAGGACTTTAAGAGACAGATTAACTCCAACTCAGTCATAGCGTCATATGTTTGCTATCATTTGTGGACCTTATTTCCAAGTCCTTAGGTGTGAGTATATATCCTATGTCACCACAGGAGCCAGGAAAAGGGAAAGGAGCCATTGGGATAAAGGGAAAGAAGGAGCTTGAGAGAGGGGCATACCATGAGATAAGTAATACCAAGAGGGAATGGAGAAAATAGGAGTAATTTAACAGGGCAGTGAGGGTGGAGGTTTACTCAGGGAAGAGAGAAAGGATAAATAACACTTAGGTGATATGAAAACCCGCAGGGAAATTTACTAGTTCAAAAAGCTCATTGAAAAATACACATTGTGTGTGTGTGTGTGTGTGTGTGTGTGTGTGTGTGTAACTGAAGGGTATATAACAAACAACAGTGCAAGGCAGGTGAAACCTCCCTTCAAGTTGCTGGTCAGAGTGGTCCAAAAGACTCCCCAAATAACACAGCCTACTGCCAGAGCTCTTGATTGCCTTCCAGAGGTTGAAGTTAAGACCATATTGCTGAACACCCAGCATCATTGGGACAATACAGCTGGAATTGACCTTGAAACCTCCTCTCTGAGGAACAGCTTTCACATTATCAGAGGATAGTATACAATCTGCCAAGGGAGAAAAATCAGTGAATGGTCCTACCCAACTATAAAACCTAATCAACACAAGAATGACTGGCCCAGCAAGCTATCTCTGTTGGTGAAGGTATGGTAGTCTTTCTTGGGGGGAATCCCAGCTAATTAAACTTAAGATCCACTCAATGGGAGGGAACTCATATGTGGTACTACAAACATAGCCAAGTATACATGGCTATAGAGGTTGTAGCTCCTGGAGAGAAACCTACTTTTGTACATCCCCAGACCAATATAATTTCTCACTGCAGTCTCAGTATATATTATTTTACAGATAAGTGTAACACTCTTCAAAAAGGCAACAAATGGGTATTATTACAGAGTCCTGTAAGAGGGGGAAACAGAGAATAAGAGTCTGTGAGATATCCATCCCAAAGTCATGTATCTAAATGCAAACTCACTACCTAAGGGTCAAAGAAAATAGTGGAGGGGGGGGCGAAAGATTTTTAATGTATCTCTCAACTTTCACCAGAGAAGTTTCCGCATGCAACAGAACAGAAGGGGATTAACTCAAAAGCTACAATTGCTCAATGTGCAGAGAATAAGACTGCAGATTGCCTATCCCTAGGCAGGATACATATTTCAAACTTCTGCTACTCAAGTCTCAGGGACCATTTCAGATTTACTAAAATCCAGTGGAGGGCTATGGGGTGGTGTAGATATGGGAGGGGTCTAAATATAACAAAAATCTATCGTGTGAAAATCACAAAAATTTAATAAAGGGTATCCAACAGCCTCTTCTGACCTATGCTGGCATTGCACTCTGTGTGTGTGTCATCTTTGAATTTGTGTGTGTCAGTACTCACAAATGTGTAAACTGTCCCAGCTTAAAAAAACTGTGTAACTGCCAAAGCCCAGCCCATAGAAATATTTATTATTGCTCATTAATATAGTTTTGTATTTAAAGAATGTAATTTATACTATGAAATGCTATTACAGATATTTTCGAACATTGGTTTTTGGAAGGTCACAACATTATGTTAAATGGAATAAGCTAGACAAAGAAAGAAAAGTGAAACATGTTTTTCCCATATAGAGAATATAAAAAATATGCTTTTTTATAAGTTGAAAGTAGAAGGGATGATAGAGGATTCCAGGGGGAGGAAGAGGTGTCGAGAGGTGACTGATGGGGTCTAAGCTGAAATTAAATAGGAAAAAGAAACGTTTGTGTGCAATATCACACAATAATAGGAACACGGGCAAAAAGTATGTGCCGTATATTTTAAAAACAGAAATGTGCTCACCAAAAGAAGTGGTATGTATTTAAGAGAAAGCTATCTTTAATCTCACTTAAACATCACTCAGTGTGCATATTCATTGAACCATTACTTTGCCCTATTAATTCATACAAATTTTATATACAGAGATCTGTTGAAACAGTAAATGTAGTTATAAACAAATAAAGCAAATAAATAAAAGTCTACATGACTTAAACAAGTTATACTGAGCATTTAAAGATTCTAATACAGGCAAATTTTGATTATAAAAATATAATCAATACCAGCATATTTTTCTCAGTTGGAATTAATAGTAAAGTTAGCCTTAATTTGTCAAGACTTCTACTATTCCAGAAGACCAGGAGTCTCAGTTCAGCATGTTGTGCCACTACAGAATAGTGTGTTCAGAAGCACACACAGTAACCAAGATCCTGGAGGAGGACCAAGATTTTTTTTTTCCATGGATATCCTGAGAGGGAGCATGCTGGCCCTCCCTCTGTGACTTTCATAAGGATGCCTTTGAAAAAGTCTCAGTGCATTATTGCTTGAATTTCTTTCATTGAGTTCATGCTCTGGATTTAGTTCCCCACAGGACCTAGGGGGAAGAAGCATCATTTCATAAAGGAGAGATTGCCTAAAGATACCTTGTCAATGTGGAAATGTGCTCTCTATTTTCAAATGGCAAATATTTCATTATGTAATAATTTTAGTAAAGTGAGTAGATAATAAATATGATTATTAAAACTTTTTATTAATATAGCTGATTTGCAGTCTTGATATCTTATTTAATATACTTTAGTCATCTTCATTATTATTTTGATTGACATCCAAAGTAATTTCCTTATGATGTTGCCATGGAAAAACAGAAGACTTAAGACCACAAATTAGCATTACTGAAAGTAAAAAAGCAAACAAATAATAATTCATGAAACAATATAATTAAATTTCTACAATATTATTAAATGACTTTCATAATCACCTAATGATACTGTTTTAAAGTAATGCCTCAAAGAGTCACCATTCATCTTTCAATTCTAATAAATTCTAATATTCTACCTGTAAAAATAATGACAGCATGCTAAAAATTCTAATATTCCTAGGCAGAGATGATATTGTCTTCCAGGGATGTTGCTGGAAGGGCCGTAGCTTTACAAACACCACACACGCACACACACACACATACACAAACACACACATACACACGCTCAGAGTTATGTATAACTTGAAGTTATAAATAGGGCAATGACAGAGTGAAGAACAGTAAGAACTGTAGCTGGTCCTTTGCCCTACGTTGAAAAACATTATTGCATACAATCTCACATTTAAAGAAATCTGTAAAACTAAAGGACGTGTGTTGCATGTTGCATCTTGATCTTTAGTGTGTGGTATGTGAAGTTTCTTCTTTAATAATCTGTTGTTTCATTTTGACAACATTGTCTCCTCCAAAGCCCTTGATGTAATTTGTCTTCTTTCAATCTTTCTTCAGGCATGATTTAAAACAAGTGGCCAACAGGTCCTTAAAAACATAAGTGTTCCTAACTGGAGCAAAATCACCAAATGGAAGCACAATGAAGCACAGTGTGCTATCTTTCCTGACGTACGCTGTTTTAGGACTTATTATCTTCGTATCTCACCGCCTCAACCATACAACTTATTCTGAGTCTCTCAACAACTCAAATCCTTGCGTGGGTAGAATGGACTTCTATGGGAGTGACCAACTTTGGATACAGAGGGAATTCTGAGACCCTCCTTAAGACAATTTAGGTGTGCCATACCTGGATGGTGTAAAGTATGCTGAGTACTGTGGGAAATACACAAGCTCCAGCTGTCTCATAAAATGGGTTTGATTAATGGTGCATGTTCTGATGGAGAAGAAGTTCCTGAACTACTCAGTAGCACAGATGATTCACCTTAGCCTGGCTTCACTGACCCCTTCTAAAGACTTAGGATTAAGGAGTGTCAGTCACTTTCATTCCAGTCTCTTTAGCTGCTGTCTGTTTCATAGCTACTTTAGGTATTTTAAATACATACAAATAAGTGTGGAAACATCTTCAAGCCTTAACTTTACTTGCTAGGGGTTAAGGGTTAAAGTAAGAATTTAGATGAGCAACAAACAAAATAAAAAGCACGTGGTATTCTGTCCAGAATAAAGTAATTTCTGTAAAATTTGACCAGCTCTTTTGAAGTCTATTTTGATCTATTGTAGACCACTATACTACTTTTATTTAAAAAATATTTTGTTTAGTGTTTTTATTTTATGTGTATGAGTGTATGGCCTGCATATAGGTAGGTGTGCTCATGTCAAGCAATGCCTGTGGAGGTCAGAAGAGACCAGCAGATCCCCTGGAACTGGAGTTAGGACAGTTTTTAACTGCTATGAGGATGCTGGAAATTCAACTCGGGTCCTCTGCAAGAGTAGTCAGTGCTCTTAACCGTTGAGCCCACTCTCCAGCCCTGCATTACACTACTTTTAAAATTATCAGATCTCTTAATATATAATTCCTGTATCATTTTCTTTTGTTGAAACCATTTTGACTTCTGCTTATTTGTAAACATTTTTCCAGAAGCAGAATTATAGGAGAAGAGACACATTAAAGCAAATGGATCTTAATTGTTCATTTGATTTTATTTGATTGGCATTGCAAGTTCCTGCTCCTTAATAAAAAAAAAAAAAAAAAGTCTATCTAGGTCTGTTCTTTTAGTGTTCATGAGCTGCCACAGTAAGCAAGTTTGTTATCTGGGTTCAGGCCGTGAGCATTGTCACTTGCTCCCTTCTTATTGCCACCTCTGTGTCGCACCTCTGTTGTACAGGTTACCACAGTCCGAGCCAAAGATGCTACTTGTGGGCGATGGGGTCGATTGGGCTGATGAACAAAGGAAGACAAAAGGCAGAGAGCTGTAGAGGGAAGTGACACATGCGGTAGTCAGAGAGCCTGCAACTGTCCTTTAACTTGAAGTATCTGGTCTCTATATATTCTAGAATGTGGCAACTTACAGGCTCTTAAGCAAAACAGAATCTGATAATCATGTCTAAGGACC